>NC_030813.1:115823444-116021805 GCF_001704415.2 Capra hircus
ACGCTCGTGCCCTGCGCCCAGCGCTGGCCTCCCGATCCCCGCCCTCTGGGTCCAGCCCCACCCGGACCCATCGCCGACTCCTGCCGCACCTGATTCGGCAGACCGCCCTCACCCTAGGTCCCCAGTCCCTCCCCGCCTCCCCGGCCAGCCCTCCTCTTCTCAAAAACCCCTCCTCTTGAGTAGAAGCCCAAACTCCGGAAGGCTGCCGTCATTGTTCTCCCACCTTCCCCAGGGCAAGGAGGAGGTCTGCCAAAAAGGCGTCCTGTCCGTCTGCTCTCCGTCCTGTGTCCTGCAGCCATCCAGCCCCCCTCCCCTGTTTACCCAGTTGTTCAGGCCAAACCTCAAGAGTGAGTGGCCCCTAGCTCAGGCTCATCTTTCCCGTCTCCGGACGCAGTGTGTGAGCCCGACGCCGAGAGGGGCTGACCACGCCCCCTGGCCCAGTGCCAGCGCCTCTGACCCACCCCCACCCACCCCCGCCCCGCTTCCCTCCTACCCCTCTTGTCGTCCACAGGCAGCCCCTACCCCGAAAGCCCTTCGAGGTGGCTTGTCACCCTGACCTCCCCTCTTTTAAAAGCCACCCTTTCTCCCGTGCCCCAGCCACCTGGCCTCCTCAACCACAGTCCCCAGGGTCCCCACCGCCAACGAGTACCTGTAGTGCCCCCACGAGGCAAATGCCCAGTCCTCTGGTGACTCCTCAGTTGGGAGTGCCATGCCACTGACCATCGTGAGGGCCTCAGGAAGGAGGAATGAGACTCTCCTGGAACCCCTGGGCCTGATTGGAGGCCCCTGGTGGAGACGCTCAACTCCCCACAGGTGACTCGACACCTGCTGCCTGCTGCCTTCTCCAGCTCCTCCTCGGCCATGCTGCTGGGCCCTGTTGCGTTTCTGTCCACGAACTGGGCGGCTGCTCCACTTGATGGAGGGGCCCAGGCTTCCTCTGCCGCTTCAGTTTCATCACAGATCAGCCCTTATCTGTCTCTGAACTTTTACCCACAAAGTTCAAGTTGTTTTAATCACCTGAGCCTTCCCTCCTGCCCTATTAGCTGAAGGCTCCTCTGGCTCTTACTCCTGGGAGGTGGCAGCTCCCTTGGAGCAAGATGGGGACTGCCTGGCAGAAGACACACTGCCTGAGGTCTGACCCACCTGTGCCGAAGGGGGACATCTCCCTGCAGCACCATGGGTCAGTCCTGTCACTGGCGCCTATGAGCGTCACTGCCCGCCTGACACCCAACTGCCTGCTTTTCCAGAATGAGTCTGCACATCTTCAGTGACGGAAATGTCACTGGTGACAAAAGTACAGAAAACTGCGACTTCCTGTTTTCACCACCGGAACTTACCGGAAGATCATCTGTTCTCCGTCTGTCACAGAAAGAGAATGTGCCCCCGAAGAGCACAGCCAGAGCTGTGAAGGTGAGCACGCTGGGCCCCTGCGCTCGATCCGCCGTGGGCCCCACGAGAGGTCGCCCTGGCACCTGCTTTCCTGGCAACTTACTGCGCTGCCCAGGCAGGGCACGGTGCTGCCAGAGGGGTGCCAAAGACTTGAATTATTGAGCAGGTGCCCTCTTCTCTCCCCAACAGGTGACTTTTCAGACACCTCTGCGGGACCCACAGACACACAGGATCTTAAGTCCCAGCGTGGGCAGCAAGCTCGAAGCCTGTTTTGCTCTGGGCGACCCCATTGGGTTAGGAAACTGCCATCAAATCTACACCCAGAAAGAGAAGTAAGTGTGGGGCTGTCTGACGTACTGCTGTCGGTAGCCTCTGGGATTCAGCAGAAAAGCTCTGTTCGCAGAGCCTGCCTCACCCGGTTAGGCTCCTCCTGGTCTCTGCTGTGTGTCCTGCGTGGCCCAAAGCACCTCAGAAACCGTTTGTTGCTGGAAAAGTGAGTAATAGGACGGCAGAGGCACAGACTCCACATTCAGCTCCTCTGTTGTGCTCTTGCCAGCAGATGGATTGGTTTCTGTTCTCTAACTTCATGAAGTGCCCTGGTGGAATCTCCAAAGGGGGTGCTCTGTGGCTCTGCTGCTGTGTTAGTACTCTTGGGGAATCTCCTATGCTCAGCAGCAAGCCTGGGAGAGGGCTTACGGACAGGCCTTGTTGCTAAAGGCATAGGAGCTGTCTGTTGGGTGATCCAGTTTGATGAATCAGATTTGAAGCACTTGACTTTGACCAGCAGGAGCGTCTTTGCAGCCTCACCTGCCATTAGGTGTTTGGCTGGGTGTGGCGGTCAGCTCAGTATCTTTTCCAGCTCCCTGTCCCCATGACAGCCATCCCAGGAGGCTGCACCCAGCACAGGTGGCTCCCAGCCAGTCCACAGGCTGGAATTCTCCCTGAAGGGCTTCCTGGGATGGGCTCCACTTCCTCCTGAGAAGGCCAGGTGCCCTCCCGTCCGTCACCTGTTCTCACTGTGACTCTGTCACCAGGGCCGGAGCTTCCTCAGCATCACCTGGATGTGTGGACTTCGTTTACTATCGATTAAGTCTTCACTGTTACAGACACTCACTCTGACCTCAGTTTGGCCAAAAGCGCCCCTCCAGGTTGCTGCAGAGTCCCGACTGCAGCCCGGCCCGTAAGCCACCCCTGCCCCGCCCTCGGCCAGCTGTGCCCCTTCATGTGGCCTTCTGAACTGTGCGTGTGGGAAGCCTCTCGTCCTGGGGCACCAGCTCGTGCCTGCAGTCCATGCGGCCCTTGCCCCTGGGCACCTCCCAGCAGAGTGGACACATTCAGTGCATGGCGTAACGGGTCTGGGTGCCTGCTGGGGGTGAGATGAACCTTGGACGGGAGCCACTGCATCCCAGGGACCATCCTCCTCCCACCCGGTCACGAGCCGCAAGTGAGCGCAGAACCCATGGGGCGGAAACAGGTGCCGAGGCCCAGCTCAGGGGCAAAGGGTGTCGGGGCTCAGCAAGGGCGGAAGGAACCCCCCGTGGGGCGGCAGCCAGTGCAGGGGGGGAGGCCGCCTGCGGCAGGCTGGACTTCCCCGCTGGGAAGGAGGGCGACAGGACAGGGCCTGTCCTGCTCCTTGAACTGTCTGCCCGGCAGGCCTCCCGGCTGGGCGTCAGCTGTCTGCCCAGGCAGGGCACACCCCTGGAGATGTGGGCCTGGGGGGCAGCAGGCCTGGCTGGTTCTCGTGGCTCTGCCCAGGTGTCGGGGGGCCCGCAGGGCCTTGGGACCCCTCAGACAGGGGCAGGCCCTGGCAGGTGCTTCCCCCGACCCAGGGGCCCTCAGTCTCTCAGGATTTCCCCTCCTGGTGATCCCTTGGCCAGGGTCCCAGCCCTGCCCACTGGGGACCACCCCCCAGGCCCGCTGTGGAGAGGAGAGGCTGCCACAGCAACCTGGTCAGACAGAGCATCCGTGACAGTCCAGTCATACAAGACGGCACTTTATTCAGCCTTCTCCTCACGTGAGATCATGGGTCTAGTCTCCAGCACCGTCTCGAGGACAGGCGGGACGCGCGCTCCCAGGGCAGGCGACCCCAGAGGCCGGGCTGGAGTGCAGCGGGAGCCAGACACTCTGACAGCCCTGCCACTTCCCACCCCAACTGTGGACGGGCCACATGATTCAGAAATTGTGCTCTGAGCTGTTACCCAAACATGAGTTTGGTATTTTAATAAAAAACGCTATTTCTAAAAAAGGTGTTGACACGCAGCCCAAGGAGGAGGCCCTCAGGTGAGCTGGTCCTGCTGCTGTGACGTCCACTGCCTGGAGGTGACGCTGCACAAATTATGCGGTGCCTTCGCTTTCAAATCTGGAATTGGATACTCCAAAGCGACTCTGGAAGCTACGTCAGTCTCCTGAATCCTTAATAACGGGGGGTGTTCAGGTGGCGCAAAGCAGGGAGAAGGCCGCTGCGCTTCCAGCGGGCACGGTGTCACAGCCCCGGGGACTTGAGCACGCTCCTGAGAAAGCTCAGGAAGGCGGGGGCAGGCCCCGGGTGCCCAGCTGACAAACAGCCGCCCCGCTGCCGCGTCACACCCCATGCTCACTCCCAGCACTGTTCCCCGGTTACAGCCACACCCGGGCACTCTGCTCAGCTGCAATAAATAAAGTTTAGGACAGTAAAAACAAGCAACTCGAAAGGGAAGCCTGCA
Organism: Capra hircus; assembly: GCF_001704415.2. NCBI lineage: Eukaryota > Metazoa > Chordata > Mammalia > Artiodactyla > Bovidae > Capra > Capra hircus. The sequence continues at coordinate 115,827,536 of NC_030813.1, forward strand.
GCAGACAGGCCCGGGTACAGATGCCGGAGAGGGGTCCCACCGTGCCAGGGTGGGGGCAGTGGGGAGGAGGTGCTGCCACGGGGTCGGGGGCTTGAGAACATGAGGGGGCTGCACTGGGTGCCTGGTGAAGGCAGCAAGGTGAGGACGGGGCTGGGAAAGACTAGCCTCTCCTCAAGTACGCCGGCCACCGCGAGCGCCACAAGCAAGCGCACTACTGCAGCGGAAACCCAGGCCACTCCACACGTGAGATAACTCGTAAACACCGAGGGAGCACCTACAACACGCCCCTGAAATTACCGAAATAAAACCCTTTAGCACCCACCGCCCCCACAAGGGTGTCCACTGGAGGACTCAGAGGTACTCCGCTCGTCCACAGTCCGTCAGCGGCTGAGCACAAGGTCTCAGGTCATCTGGGAGCTGTGCCCCTTCGCTCATCCTGCCGGCCCCACCAGCCTCAGGTCTCCCAGGGCCCACGTCAGTTCACCACGGAGCGCTCTGGCTGGCCCTGCCCAAGCCAGACGGTGCTGGGCCACGGCCACCCGGCTCCCGGACCTGCCGCATGCCCGTGGCCAGGGGCCTCAGGCAGACACAAGCCCCTTGAGCGCCCCCACAGCCTCTGGGGTGAGTCACGCGGTGAAATCCATCTGAACACCCGGGGTGTGGGGTGAGGTGATGACATCCCAGCTTAGAAGCATGACCGATTCCTGCACAGGGGAGGCTTCATCTCCAAGGGCTTCACCAGCACCTCTCCTGGCGTTAACTGATGCTCACTTTGCTCAGCTGGGCAGACTTTTGCGTGAGGAAGCTCAGCGCTAGCTAGCTGAAGGATTAGGTAAGAATCCAAGGTCACTCAGGAAAGGACATGGATGCCCACATGAGAGTGTCAGACGAGGTTCCCAGGAATCATGGAGACAGTGGGCGTGGTTTGCTCACTGGTTCACACTGACGCTCAGGAGTCCAAGTCCGCGACACATGAAGCTGCTTCTCCAGGCCGAGGCGGCTGTGTCTGCCGGGGGCATCCCTGCATGGGTCCTCTCCTCTGCGGCAGACGCTACCAGGGGGCAAGCAGGGAGGCCCGAGCCACCTCAGGAGCCGGGGGGCTGTGCAGGGCCACAATTCCCGCTGGCTGGCCACCCTTGCCCGCCACGGCTGAGACCCCATGGCGCTGGGCCCCTGCTGACCCAGAGAAGCCTCCCTGGACAGGCACGGGGGCTCCGGGCTGACTCAATCTTCATGGAATGATGAATGTTAAAAATTACTTGATTATGAAGTTTCTGATTTATTCCAGATAAAATATTAGGTCCGTCACTAAGAATCACTTCAAAGCAATCAGCATCACGTCGGGACCACTGCAGTGGGAGGGGGCGCGTGGAGGCCTGCGTGCCGGGGGGCTGGGCCGGCCCTAGTTCTGCGCCTCGGCCGCTTCCTTCTCCGCTTTCTCCTTGGCCTTCTCCTTCTCCTCCACCTTCTCCTCCTTCTCCAGCGTGGCCACGATCTCCGCCACCTGGCTGGTGGAGATGTGGACGTCTTCTTTGTCCACCAGCTCGATGACCTGTGCACATGGGAGGGGGCACGGGGCTCAGGCCGCTCTGCCCCTCACAGCAGAGGCTCCCCTCAGAGCACAGCCGGCGGGACATGGCGACTGGCCAGGCAGGCCCTCGGCACTGTCCCCCTGGGGGCTGGGGTCCTCCACCCACGCTGGCCTTCTGAGGACCAGACCCCCGACCCCAAGGAGCCGACAGACTCCAGAGCCCAGGCCACACACAGCCGAGAGAGGGGCTCCGGGGGCAGGAGGCCCGAGGTCGCAGCCCTGGGAGGGTACCAGCTAGGCCTCCCGGGACCCAGGGCCGCAGGCAGGTGGGCTGCACAGCTCAGAGGCTGCAGGCCAGGCTCCGTGGGGCAGAGCGCCCGGAGTACCCAGAAGGGCTGCGGGCAGGCCCTGCACCACCATGGCCAGGACGCTGGGCAGCTGATGTTCCGGGTGAGAGTCCCCACTGGGCTGGAGACACAGGGGCCCCAGAGACGCCGGAGCCCACCGGCTCCTGACGAAGGTGGAGCCCAGCACTGGGGGCCGGGTGCCTCTCAGGCCTCAGGGGTCCGAGACCCACCTTGACGAGGTCGTCGATGTCGACCTTCCCGTCCTTGTTGTCGTCCAAGGCCGAGGCCAGGCTCAGCAGCTTGCTCTCGGGAATGTGCTTGATCTGCTTCATGGCGCTGATGAGCTCGGAGACGCTGATCACTGTCTCTCTGGGAACACAGCCTGCACATGGCACCTCACCCCCGCGGGCCTGCAGCCCAGACCTGACTCAGCAGCCCTCCACCCAGGGCCCCCTGCCCCATCAGCTGGGTACCCCAGGCCAGCGCGGACAGAGGGACAGAGGCCACCACTCCAGAGCAGATAGAGGGGCAGAGGCCACCACTCCAATGCGGACAGCGGGGCAGAGGCCACCACTCTGAGTGGTTGCCGGTTGCACACAGCCGCCTGGCACGTCCAGCCTTTCCGGGGCGATGAGGACAGGGGGCTCCTCAGGCCCGTCTGTGCCCGGGGCAGGGTGGGAGGGGCCACACTGCCCTCTGACACATGAGGCAGGTGAGCCACAGGGCACAGCAGGTTAACCTGAGGGAACACTGGCCCCTGCACGGGGGTCATGACTGCAGGAGCTCAGGAAGAGGGAGGAGGCAGGAGAGAGCGCGATGGTCTGAGGACACAGGCGCCCAGCGGGGCTGAGGCTGCAGGCAGGAAGGCAGGGAGAGGCTGGGGGTGCTGTGACCCATGGAGGCTCTGGAAGGACCCGCGATGGCAGCCTGAGAGAAGGGTGGGAGGGGCGGATGCAGAGAGAGCAGGCAAGCTGCCAGAGGCCTTCCCCACGCGGCAACAGCACCAGCCTGCGCGTGTGCAGTGTCTGCGTGTGCACGCACGGAGTGTGCTAGGAAGACCTGACTCAGAGCCGCTTCAGTGACAGTGTCGTGGAGAAGCTGCACCTGCTAGATCAGAGCGAAGGGGTGGCTGGCAGGTACGCAGGTTGAGAAGGGCGCCGAGTCAGAGGCCCCGGGACGGAGTCCAAGGCGCCCACTCACCCAGCAGGCGCGCCCTCGGCGGCGGGGCCCAGCTTGCCCGCCTTCTGGTCGGCCTCCAACTGCGCCAGCAGGCTGTCCATCTGCCCGATCATTTGCTGCACACGCTTGGTCAGCCTTTTGCTGGCTTTAGACTCTTCCACGTACATTTCTTCGCCAGTCTTTGAAAGTTCCTTCTTGATCTCCTGTAAATCCTAATAAAATTATTTAGTTGTAAACAGACTGTCTCAGGGCAAAACCTTAAGTTTACTTTTTGTAAAGTAACTGGGTCAGTCCAGACTGCATCATGGAAGCGGGAAGGTCTGGGCTGTGTTGGCACAGGCCCGTAGCGCCAGCCACAAAGCTGCTCCCTTGTGCCTGTCCACCATGCAGGTCTGTTCTCATCTTTGAAAACTCAAACATGGTCTTCGTATCAAAGGAAATTCGGACTCTTTTCTGAACCCTGACTGTTTTCCTAATGGATGAAAGAATCAAGGAACGGGACCGTCTGCTTTCCCTAAAAGCAAGTGTCACCGGGAACAACGGGAGGCGACATGGGAATTAGGGGACCTGCACCATGAGAGGGCTGCCACGAGGAGGAGGAGAGAACGGCAAATTATTTCTACCAACCTCAAGAAGAAAAAAGAACTAGTATGTAAGAAAGCCTATTTTGAGAAGTCAGGAACAAACGTAAGGTTTCACACATCAAGTGACCAGGCTGCTCATCTGATGCCTTCACGTGCTTAGAAACCGAGAAGACGCCTGCTCGTCGCCTACAAGGGCGAGTGGCCAGCATTCCCAGGGACGTGGCCCCCGGGAATGCGGGAGGAGCTGCCGAGTAGGATTTCCTGAAACTCAGCTTTCCCTCCGAAGACCTGTGGGCCAGCGGGCCTGGCCTGCTGAAGCGTGGCTGGGTGCTGAGGGCGCCCCACCTGGCTGTAGTCCTGGACGTCCCCCTTTAGCAGCTCCAGCTCCTCCTTCTCCTTTGTCAGGGACTTCTTCTGCTCCTTCAGTTTTGAGCACGCGTTGCTGAGTACGTCAATTTCCTCTTGAGTTATTTCTTCTTCCTGGAAACAAAACCAACCGGCAAGCCAAAAACACCTATGTGAAACAGAGTGACTGGCTTCCCCGGAAGGGCTGGCCACCTTCCTGTCCAAGCCGCGTGTCCGCGCAGGTGGTGGCGGCACGCCCCGGTGCCCCCCCACGCCTGAGGGCGCCTGTGCAGGCTTGTCTGGCAGACACCCACAGAGCCACCACCACCCGACCGAGAAGCAGCATCACCCCAAAGGTTTCCTCGTGTCAGGAACCCCCCGCCCCGGGACTTCTGTCACGACAGACTCATTGCTGGGATTCTGACAAACGGTGTCACACGGCTCGAGCTCCGTCACTCTGAGATGCACCGTGACGGCATGTTCCTTTAACCGCCACGTACAGTTCCATCCGCCAGTACAAGGAGCCTGCTCACCCACCATCACGGCTATTCTTCGCTGTTGTTCGGTCGCTCAGGCGTGTCCGACTCTCTGCGACCCCACAGACTGCAGCACGCCAGGCCTCCCTGTCCATCACCAACGCCCAGAGCTTACTCAAACTCATATCCATCGAGTAGGTGATGCCATCCAACCATCTCATCCTCTGTCATCCCCTTCTCCTCCTGCCTTCAATCTTTCCCAGCATCAGGGTCTTTTGTCATGAGTCTAGAAAACATGGCTGGTCCCTTGAATTTCCACATACGTTAGAATAAGCTTGTCAACGTCAACAACAAAGGATGCTGGGATTGTGGTGGTCCTGAATCCACAGATCAGATCAGTGAAGTCTCTCAGTCGTATTCGACTCTTTGTGATCCCATGAATTGCAGCACGCCAGGCCTCCCTGTCCATCATCAACGCCCGGAGTTCACTCAAACTCACATCCATCGAGTTGGTAATGCCATCCAGCCATCTCATCCTCAGTCGTCCCCTTCTCCTCCTGCCCCCAATCCCTCCCAGCATCAGAGTCTTTTCCAATGAGTCAACTCTACGTATGAGGTGGCCATAGTACTGGAGTTTCAGCTTTAGCATCATTCCTTCCAAAGAACACCCAGGAACGATCTCCTTTAGAACGGACTGGTTGGATCTCCTTGCAGCCCAAGGGACTCTCAAGAGTCTTCTCCAACACCATAGTTCAAAAGCATCAGTTCTTTGGCACTCAGCTTTTCTCACAGTCCAACTCTCACATTCATACATGACCACTGGAAAAACCACAGCCTCGACTAGACGGACCTTTGTTGGCAAAGTAATGTCTCTGCTTTTCAACATGCTATCTAGGTTGGTCATAACTTTTCTTCCAAGGAGTAAGCGTCTTTTAATTTCATGGCTGCAATCACCATCTACAGTGATTTTGGAGCCCCCCCAAAATAAAGTCAGCCATTGTTTCTGCTGTTTCCCCATCTATTTCCCATGAAGTGATGGGACTGGATGCCATGATCTTCGTTTTCTGAATGTTGAGCTTTAAGCCAACTTTTTCACTCTCCTCTTTCACTTTCATCAAGAGGCTTTTGAGTTCCTCTTCACTTTCTGCCATAGGGTGGTGTCATCTGCATATCTGAGGTTATTGATATTTCTCCCGGCAATCTTGATTCCAGCTTGTGTTTCTTCCAGTCCAGCGTTTCTCATGACATACTCTGCATAGAAGTTAAATAAGCAGGGTGACAATATACAGCCTTGACGTACTCCTTTTCCTATTTGGAACCAGTCTGTTGTTCCATGTCCAGTTCTAACTGTTGCTTTCTGATCTGCATATAGGTTTCTCAGGAGGCAGGTCAGGTGGTCTGGTATTTCCATCTCTTTCAGAATTTTCCACAGTTTATTGTGATCCACACAGTCAAAGGCTTTGGCATAGTCAATAAAGCAGAAATAGGTGTTTTTCTGGAACTCTCTTGCTTTTTCGATGATCCAGCGGATATTGGCAATTTGATCTCTGGTTCCTCTGTCTTTTCTAAAACCAGCTTGACCATCAGGGAGTTCATGGTTCACATATTGCTGAAGCCTGGCTTGGAGAATGTTGAGCATGAGCTGGCAAGAATTAACGTCTTACCAACATCAAGTCTTCACGTCCAGGAGTGCGGTGAAGCTCGCTACGTACTGCTTTAATTCACCTCAACAACAGTTTACAGCATCCTGTACAGGTCTTCGTGCTTATTTCCAAATTTATCCCAAGTAGTTCACTTTTGGGGTATGATCTACCTGTGATATGTTTCTGAAAATTTCCACTTGGTTGTTCATCTCTAGCACTAAGTACTATGCACTCTTGGGTGGTCACGTCATCTGTGAACAGTCCACTTCCACGTGACTCCATCTTCTCCTCGTCTGACCATCCTGGCCAGACCCTGCGGCCAATGCGGAGCAGCTGGGGTGCAGACACCCCCAGCCTTTGGGTGTCCTCTGATCAGGGGCGTCCCTCGCGGCCCTGCGGTCAGAAGGCTCACCCCACGTCAGCTGAGTACAGGGCTCAGTTCAGCCCCGTGCTTTCCACACCTTTGCTGAGATGACCGCTCACGGTCTCGCTCTTGTCTGTTAACGTGCTCGTGACACTGATGTTTCTGTATTCCCCAGACAAGCCCCACCGGGTCAGGGTGCATTTTCTAACTGTTTGGTCGCGTCCACCCTCATCCACGAGCACCCGGCACTCATCCTGACTGCACTGGCTCCTCACTGCCGCTGGCAGGCCTTCTTCACTGGCGCGGGATTCTCTCGGCGCAGAGCTCAGGCCCCAGGGCATGTGGGCTTCAGCAGCGGCGGCTCGCGGGCTGAGCCTGTGGGGCCCTCCCGGATCAGCGATGGAACCGCACCCCCCGCATGGGCAGGCGGGCTCTTGACCACTGACCGCCAGGGCTGCCGGTCACGATGCACCGTCCTTCTCACAGCAGGCGCCCCTCACGTCCTGGAGTCTGCGCAGCACAGTCTGCTCAGGACAGACCCCTTCTGCGGCTGCCTCTGATGCCCCTGGTGTGGCCTCGGGAGGTGCTCATCTCAGGGTCCTCCTTCTCTTCAGCTTCCTGCCAGGAGTGTGTGCGGTGCAGGAAGGACATCTTCCCTCCGTGTGCGCACCAGCACCAGCACCAGCACCAGCAGCGTGCGCTACGCTGCCCCGAAGCCTCTCCCCGTGGTGAGGTTTTCAGCGAACAGTTTCCTGAAGCTACCTGGGTTCCCTGCCCCTGCGGACGGCCGACACCCCAAGACCGCTGCACTGCAGACAGGAGCGGCACCGCCCTGCTCTCTGAGGCATCTTTCTCAGGAACTGAGGTTCTTTGTTTGAAGTTTTGTGTGCTTCCTGCTAAGTCATCCTTGGCAACCCTTAGTTCACAAGCTCTCCTGAAAGTTGAAACATCCTTCTCTGTCTCAGTCCTAATTCAGTGGCAACGGGATGCCTCTCTCTCCACACAGATAGCCAGTCATCCTGGCCTGAGTGCGGACTGAGGAGCCCTTCCTCCAGGCTGCGCTCTGCGGCCCCGACCAGACCCCGCCTCTGTTTCGCTTCCTGCCTCCGCCCCAAACTGTCTTCAAAAAGACCCTGGTTCCTCCGGCCCTGACCGTTCCCAGGTCTCCTTTCAAGCCGAGGCCAGCCCAGGCTCCCAGGAGCCTCTTTCCTCGAGCCTCACGTCGGTGACGTGGAGTGCTGATCTTCACCTGTCTTCCAGGCCATGACCAGGTGAAGCAGAGCCCACTGGGCATATCCCAGGCTACGCCAGCCCCCGTGCACCACTGCTCCCCGAAAGCTGCGCCTGCAGACACAGCTCACTTCAGCAGGACCCCCCAAACTGACACTTCATGCTTTCTCTTCTCACATGAACAGCTTTTCTCCACCCCGTGCCCCATCACAGGCCCTTCCTACCCACCGGCCTGGAGGGCTAGCGTCCCCCAGCTCCTCCGAGGCCCTGCAGTGGGGCTTTCCCCTCCACTTCCGATGACCCCATGCTCCCCCTCAGGGCTCCATCCTCACACCGTACCCCCTGGGCCCTCGGTACACCTCACCAAGCCCAGCCCCACCCAGGTGTTGACAGGCGTGACCTCACAGGGTCCCCCACCCCACAACTCGCTGGGAACCCCCAGACGCAACCCGTGCCCTGCCTCCTCTCTCCTACTCCAGCTACTGATGACGCTGCTCCTGCCCATGAACACACCCCCCACCCAGCTTCTTCAGAAGCTGCTCCGCCCGCCACGCCCCTGTACCAAGGCCCGCCCGGCGGCAGGGGTGTCCCCGAGTGCGGGTCATGGCAGGGTGGCGAGGCTGCCAGAAGTGGGCACCCAGGAACGCAGCACGTCGGAAGGTGACAGCAGGTGGGCCTCCGCGAGGGCCTCACCAGCCTCCCTGCTGGGCCTTCCGCCCGAGGAGCACGGGCTGAGCCAAGGCCGGGCCGCCTCCCCTCCGGGCTCGCTCTCCACGCCCCGCGACCATCCACCGTCACCCTCCGCAGCCAGGCTGCAATCCAGGCCCGCATCCTCGGGAGCCCCTGGAGCCGCTGGCATCTGGCGGCTGCACACTGCTCCCTCTGGCGAGCGCTGTTACCTTCAAGCCTTCCAGGACGGGCGCGCTGTCCTTCAGGACCTCGGAAGGCAGGGTCACAGCAGGCTCTTCCAGCTGCAGCTCAGCCACCGGCCTCCCTGGGGCGCCTTCAGCCACTACCTCAGGCTCCGCTTCCTTCTGAAAGGCAAGGCCGCTGCCGGCTCAGCACCCTCAACAGGACCGCAGTCTTCTGGGGCGTCCACACCGGCAGACACACCGCGGGCCAGAGAGCCGTCTCCGTGAGGGTGGTCTGCGGAGCCTGACCGGCCGGCAGCAGGCCCACCCCCCCGAGGCTCCCCTGCAGGACGCTCCGAGCCAGCGCCGAGTGGGGTGAGGCACACTCACGCCGCTCCTCCTCCAGGCCCCAGCGCCCACAGGGCCTCGGGCCCAGACGGCAGCGCCCGCTTTGCCCGCGCCCGCCCCGCTCACCGCTGCCTGGGCCGCGGCCGCCTGGCTCTTCCGCTGCAGCTCCTTCTCACGGAGCTCCTGCTGGATGGCCGCCTCCTCCTGCAGCGTGGCCTCCAGCTTCGCCTTGTTGTCCACCTGCTCACCCTCCAGCTCGGCCGCCTTCACCTGGGCTTCCTTCGCCTTCGGGGAGGGGAGCCTGTGAGCGTGCCGACGCGGGGCAGGCGTCCCTGCCAGCGCAGCTGTGGCGCCCAGCCAGTGCCTCTGGGCGCTGTCCCTTCCAGGCCTGATTCCCAAGGAGGAGGACCCCAAGGGTCACCTTCCCACGCCCCGCAGGGCCCTCAGGGGAGGAAGGACAGAGAGTGAGCTGGGGGCGTCTTAGAGGGCCCGGCCACACGCACCACGATCTCCGGGAGGGTCTGCAGGGTCGACTTGAGCTGGTCGGCGGGCGACAGGGTCTCGGGAAGGTACATGGCCCGGGACAGGATGAGCAGCGACGTCGGGATCTCCTGGTGCAGGTGCAGCTCCAGCCACTGTGAGCGGGAGGCGAGGCCCAGGCTCACCTCCGGCCTGGCCGCCCGCGGGGCCTGGCCGAACCCTCCCTTGCTCTGGTTTGTGTCGGGGAGGGGAGGGGGGCGCAGGCTGGCAGCGACCACTGCAGCAGCACCTAAGTGAACCCTGTCGCCCGAGCAAGCTCTTCCAGAAACACCTCAAGCCCTACAAGGGGTCTGTTGGCCGCCACGCTCACACCCGCTGCCCACCTCAGGCCCATGAGTGGCAGACGCCCTGCAGCGAAGCCACGGGAACTGGGAAACACTGAGCAGGATGAGGCGCTGGGGCTGCTGAGAGCAGGGCCTTGAGGTCGGGCTGGCCTGGGTCTCACTTGCCCACACCCCTGGCCTCCGCAGAGGGACGTGTGGGAATCTCCCAGGAAGCTGGCCTGTCCCTCGGGCATCCTCACAAGACCAGGCGGAGCAGCAGGAAAGACTCCAGTGGTGACCCAGAACCCGCGACGGTGGCCCAGGGCCCTGCCCAACGCACCTGCTTCAGCTGGCCCCGCAGGCGGTCTTCTGTGACACCCAGGGCCCGCATGCCTCGCGCCCGGCATGCCGCCTGCAGCTCCTTGACGTTCAGGCTGTCCACGCCCTCCTCAGCGATCAGCTGTCAAAGGAAGAAGCTGGTGACCTCTGGAGGGCTCACCCTCCTCAGGGAGGGTCTATGCTGTCCCCATGCCCACGCTAGTCTAAGCGTGTGATTAGAACCTCCCCAACACACTCTGCCAAACATGAGACAAACATCCCCGCCCCCACCCAAGGTACTAGTTCTGAGTTTGCAGGGACCAGACAGTCTGACAGAGGGCGGGACCTCAGGGTCAAGGGCCAGGACCCACCGTGGGATGCAAAGATGCCCACCAGGCCCAGGCCCCACTCTGCCTGAACCCCGCAGTCCTCCCATCCCCCCACACGGCCAGCATCCTCTGCGCTCCCAGGACGGGAGAGGAAGGACTGGACTGGGGTGACTGCACTCCACATGCCTCTTGACCCTCCCCGTGCAGCCTGAGGCCACAGCGAAGCTCACAGGAGTGCCCGAGGCAGATGGCACAGCCCTGGGGTCTCGAGGAGCCTGTGCAGGGATGAGGGATGGGAGAGGATGATGGGCAACAGTGCCCCGTCAACCCGGGGACAGCTGCAGCACCACGTGCAGCCGCGTGGGTCCCCGTCACACCTGACGGGTGGTTTCAGCGCACGGCCAGGAGGCGATGCTGAGCCGCGCCCGCGAGGACCTCACGTGGCCCCTTTAGACACGGCCGCCCCCAGGCACAAGTGTGCTCTACCCTCTGTCGTTCGCACGCTGCGGAAGCTTCCAGGAGGCCCTGAAGACCCACGCAGCCCGTGTCGGTGAGCATGCCGTACCCATAACGGTCCTGCTCCCACCGCTCACCCAGGGCGGGATGTCTGGCCTGCCCCCAGCGCTGAGTGGTAATGAGACTCGGCGTGAGGACTTGCCCTGCTCGTCCTCCAGCAGTGCCCGCGGCCCCTCTGCGCGCACCCCTTGCGCACAGCTGCATCCTTTTCCAGGGGCTGCTCTGACGGCAGGATGCATCCAGCTCACCACGAGGTGACCTGCAGGGGCCTCATCCCATCCTCCCCCGCAGGCTGAGCTTGTCCCAGTGCCACCGCTGGGCACGGAGTCCATCCCTGCTTCCACGGCCGCACCTCGCCTCACGAGGGTGACTCGCCAGCAGGAGCGAAGCCTGCTGCTTGCCAGACACAGTCGCTTCCTGATGCTCCACCAGAGCCTGGCTTTCCTTCATCTGAGAACATCCTGATTTCCCCTTCATCCCAGTTTTTTCTAAATTTTTAATTTTTATTTTTGCTGAGTACAGGACTGAGTTGACTGTTCTTTCTTTTTTTCCAGCACACAAAGAAACACTTTCCAGTTCCTCCTGGCTTCCAGGCTTCTGATGAGAAATGCGCTTCCACTCAAACCGTCCTGCAGTCTCTCTCAGCGCTTTCAGAATTACTCGTCTTCCCAGTGTTTGTCCGATCCTGTCTTCGTGTGGGTTTCCGTGGGTGCGTCCTGTCTGGGATTCACTTGGTTTCCTAAGTCTGTAGATCCACGTCTTTTACCGTATCTGGGGAACGGCCGATGGTCAACATGCCCCACTGTATCTGTCCACTCAGTGCTGGCGCCCACCCACTGCCTTTTCTCACTGAGGTCCTTCCTCCTGGTTCTTAGCACGAGGAGCGATTTTCAAAGGAGACTGGACACTCCAGGTTGGGGGCTACGAGGTCCTGGCACTCTCGCCTTCTGTCCTAGCGGGCTCTCTCTACAGCACTCTGGCGGGGGTGTGACACCCTGTGTTCACGGGCGTGTAACGGACAGTCTGGCATCTACCGATCGAAACTAACAGCCACAGTTGTCTACATTGCCCCTGTGGACTTTCCTGGGTGTACAAAAGTCGTATTTCAAACTCTCCAACCACAGATCCCGACCTCTGTTTCCCCTCCTGCCCAGTCAGAGGCGCCTCCAGCTGACCACTCCTGCCGCACCAGGGGTACAGGCCAAGCCGCAGCTCCGCCTCCACTCATCTCCTGGCCCCCATTTCTGCGAACTGTGAGCACGTGCTCCTCCAACAGCGCTGAGCGCTCTGTGACGTCAGTCATACCTGTGAATTGCATTCTGGGCATGTCCTGGAACAGGTGGGGTGTGGCCTCCACTGAGGCCGGGGCAGAGGCTCTTCCGACTGCTGGACCGGGTAGGTTGACTCTGGGCCCCCGTTTGCGTGCTCGCTGGCTGGGAGGGGCAGGAGAGCCTGCCTGGCCCCTCTTGACGCCACTCTAGCAGGGAGGACGGGGTGGGGGAACGAGCCAGCCCTCGCGGACCTCACTGACAGAGCTCCGCTGGCACAGCCCCCACCACCCAGCATGTGGGGGACGAGTTTCCCGTGGCGTCTGGCTGCAGCAGAGCAGGCACTCTGTCTTACCACGTGACCCCTTTCCCTTGGTCAGAGGGTGGGCTTTCAAGGTATGTCCTCACCAGAGATTTCTGGCTTCTTCAGGCCCAAGGCTGGATCGCTGAGGCACAAGACCTCCCAAGTCATTCCTGGGGTCTCAGGGGCTTCTCCCTGCTTTCCAGACTTCTTACGCATGTTTTCACCTCATGTCAGGAGGAAAGTATGCCCCGTCCACTTCTCAACAGCAAAGATCTGGCCACCCCCCACCTCCCAGGAATCCCAGCACTGAGGTCAGGCCGCCTGTTCAACGTCATGCAACAGCGAGTGGCAGGACCCAACCAAGGCTGCCTGCCTTCAGGCCGCCTGTCCCCAGGTGGGGCAGCCACATGGCAGGCTTTCCACAGAGCGGAAACACCACGTCTCTTCATGCCTACGAAATGCGGTACTGATCTGCTTCTGGAGAACAAGACGGAAATTCCCGTTTTACCGGAAAACGGGACTCTTAGAGGATGGATTTAAGAATAATCAGCTCAAGAGGAAGAGAGGCTAGGTAACCAGATGTACTGGGGGGCGTGGTGTTTAATGAGACGATGGAAGCACCAGAACCAGGAAACAGGAGCACAAAAACACCGCCTCGGACGTTACTGCAAGACTGCTAAGTGCAAACAGAATCTGAGGCACTGCAGAGAGAGACAGCCGTCTTCAGAGGACAGCAACAGGCCTGGCGGCTGACAAGCACTCAGCAGCATCTTTAAACGTGAAAAAGACCTGTGAGCCCTGGGTCCCCTGCCCAGCGACACCCTGCAGGAGGGAGGCTAATACAGAGGGGACTCGTCCAGTGGAGGAAACAGGCAGGAAGGCCCGGGGTCAGGAGGAGAAACACGCGGTGGAGCACAGACATTAGCTCAGGCGCAGAAACGCAGGCAATGCTCGCAAGGGAGAGGGCAAGTGCGGCGGGGACTCTGCGGGGCCCCAGCACGCGTGTGGCCCGAAAAGCATCTACTCTGCCAGAGTCCTGTACTCAGGGGAGCCGGCTGTAAACTCTAGAGAAACAGCTCAAGTAACAAGTAAATAGCAAGCTAACGGAGAGAGGACACAAGAATAAATACCTAATTAATGCAAAAGAAGGCAAGGAAAGAGACTAAGTGGAACATAGAAAGCAGGCAGAAGAAACAGGAAGAGTAAGGGCTAAGCACACCAGCTACGAGACAGGAGGCCGTCCACGCAGGCCAGAGCAGCAGCAAGCACATGCGGCAGCTGCAAGGACGGGGAGCCGGAAGGGAGGCCAGCAGCCAGCTGGCCCAGCTCTCAGACACCAGGTGCCACAGCCTGAAGGCCGAAGGAGCACCTGAGAGGATGCGGGGCTCCTCGAGACCGCTCCCCGTAAACACATACTCAAGGTGCGCTGCAGGCCAGGGGGCAACCAGGTCGTGGTCAGGACCTGCTTTTGACTTCCTGCCCTTTAGTCGGGAGGCCCCAGTTCTAGGTCACTGTTTCTACAGAATCTATCAACGATCTGGGGCAAAATCTACGCTGAAAAGTATTGCTTAGCGTGCTCTTTGGGGAAGCACAACATTAGCTGAAGTAACGGTTAATAAACCACGACATACCTGTGTAATGAAACATCAGGCTGCCGTGAAGCCCACCCTCTCAGTGCCTACCTCCTGTCACGGAGATGGACTGTCACGGCGGCTGAGCCCCGTGCGGCCCCAGCACTCGCCCCGGAGCCCGGCCGCGCGCCCACCTTGTCGTCCGCCTTGATGGAGCGCAGCCGCATGGTGAGCTGGAAGCGCAGGAAGTTGTTGGTGCCGATGGACTGCAGCTCCAGCAGCTTGCACAGCGCCACCAGCTGTGGGCGTGTGAGGTTGTCCAGGGTCAGCTCGTCCTCAAACAACTTGGAAAAACGCATGATTTCCTCGTTGCTGGGCCTCTCGCCCGTCTCTCGGATCTGCGGGAGCCATTGTAAGGGTCACTACCAGCAGGCTGTGTGTCCCCCCCCCGCCCCGGCAGCCCCACAACTCTCGGGCACACGCCTCAAGTCAGGACAAAGCAGAAGGGCAGCTCAACGCTCAGGGGCCCCACAGGGAGCGGCCCCTGGGACCCAGGGCATTATGCGGCACACGGCCCGGTCCCTGGACCTCGCATGCTGTGCCGGCAGGGCAGAGATGGCCGGCAGCAAGAAGCCGGGGTCTCTCCATGTGGGGCAGGAGGCCCGCCTCCCCCCTGACTGTGGACACGGCCATGGGGCAGTCTGTCCCCTCCTCCCCTGTCACAACTGTGGGCCCTCAGTTCCTCCCCCAGGGCCGAGGCAGTCAGGAGACCCAGATGAGGCTGGTGGACGGCAGTGCACATCCTCAGGACAGCAGTGTGGCCTCCACGGGCATGGGGTGGGACCAGTTACATCCCTGCAGCCCCGGCCCTGAACCCCAGCCTCACCATGCACAGTGAAAGAGGGGGGGAAGGACGGCAAGGAGCGCCTCCGGAGAAGGCAGGGGCCCCAGCCTCTAACCAGCTCCGGGGGCCACAGGCCCAGCCACGGGGACGCAGCACCACAGCACCTTCTGGAAGAACACGGAGAAGTCTTTGGTGGCACTCCCCTTGGCAGCCTTGTTCTTCAGGGCCATCTCCTCGATGGTGTCCTGCAGGAACTTGGCCAGCTCCAGCTTGACCCGCAGCTCCTTTTTCAGCCTCTCCTCCTGTGAGGTCAGAGAGGGCACTGCACCCCAGCCTCCAGGCGCCGCCTCCTGGACGGTGCAGCCCCAGCAGCAAGTGCACTGCCCCAGCCCAGCCTCCCACATGCCCCCTGACAGCACTTCCTCCACCGATGAGCTGTGTTCCAAAACCTTCTAGCTCATGACTTAGGCAATTCTGTGTGACACACTCGCCCCCTGCAACCCCCAACCACAGATGGGACCACAAATTCCATACAGAGCTAGCCAGTAAAGCTTTTCAGACCCTGTGGGCTGAGCCACGGGAAGCATGAAGGCCATCAGACAGCACACACACAGCGGGGCACGCGTGTCCCCAAAAGGCCTCCCTGCCCAGGGCGGGCAGGGCCGGCGTGGGCCTCGGCTGGCCAACCTCACCCTAGAGCCATGTCATGCCCCATGAACGGGTCTCCTCTGTGGCTTGGGGAACACTGCTCTAGGGAAGCTGTGACCTATGACACTCTTGAACAATGCAGCTTCATAACTACTTCAAGCTGGGGCTGGAACAGGCCGGTCACCTTGCTGGACTGGGTCTCGAACGTGGACGGCAGCATGTTGGGGAAGAGCTTCACAGCGACGGGCAGCAGGAACTCCATGAAGGGCACCACCACAAAGACCAGGAAGGGCACGAGGCGGAAGAGGTCAGCGCAGATGCGGAGAAACTGGACGGGCAGAGGGCCGAGGGTGACCGGGGAGCACGCCTTCCCACAATGGCCAGGGCAGCGGTGGCGGGCCCTCCCAGGGAGCGGACAGGGCTCCGCAGGCACCCCAGGGGCCAAACCTTGGGGTTTCAGAAAACCTGGGTGCGGGGGCTCCCCGGCAGGCCAGTGGTTCAGATCCCTGCGCCCCCACTGCAGAGGGCGCGGGTCAGACCCCTGGCTGGGGCTCTATCACCCATGCTGTGTGGGGTACGGCCAAAAGAGTTTTAAAAAGGACAAGAAAAGCCGGGTGGGAGCTAACCCTGTGTAAGAAGCGGGGCCCATCACCAGCAGCTGCTGCACGTGGGCCGGCCCAGGGCTTCCGCAGTTGCCCCCTGGCCCGGCAGAGAGCAGGACAAAACCATGCCCTGAGGGCTGGCCATCAGCACACTTCCGGATTCCACACGCTGATAAAAATCAACTCTGTTTCTCCATACGCTCAATAAGCAAATGGAAAATGAAGTTTTTAAAATTCCATTTACCTACAATAAACAGAATATGGAAGCAATCCAGAAGTCCACGGATGTGTGAAGGAGTAAACTAAATTGTGGTCTACGCACAGGATGGAAAGTTACTCAGGAAAGAGAGTCTGACCCCTGTCACAAGGGTGAGCCTTGAGGACAGTGTGCTCAGTGGAACCAGCCGGTCACAAAGGACAGACCCTCTGCAAGCCCACTGATGTGAGGTCTCCCTCCTCTGACTTCCAGAGGAGTCAGATCAAGCCTCGGGAAGCAGAATGGTGGGGCCAGAAGCTGGGGCCCAGAGACGGGGAATGTTATTTAAAGGAGGCCGTTTCAGCTGAGGAAGAGATTTAAACCGTTCTTGTGGTACCGACTTCACCACAATGTGAATGGACTTAATGTCACAGACTGTTTATTAAAAATGGTTGAAAATAAATTTTAGGGTGCATATTTTCCTACAAAGGCAAATTCCATTTAAATATCATGAAAAAACATGGAACCACACACAGCTGCGGAGGAGAGAGGGAAGAGCCCCGTCTGACTCCCCACACGCCCCGGAGGGGCCCCACTGTCTATTCTCCGACACAGGGGGTCTTCACGCCCTGCTGCCCCAGCCCCGGTCAGCTATGCCTCCAGAGCCGGGTCCCTCTGTGCGGGCGGTGCGGACGCGCCCATTACCTGCCTGCGCTCGCGGCGGGTCAGGCTGTGGCCGTGGAGGATGCGCCAGAGCGTGCGCGCCGCGATCTTGGTGTCGATCCAGAGCAGGCGGAAGCCGTGGTAGTAGTGCTTCAGCTCGTCCAGGACGCGCTGCCCCAGGGGCTTCCTCACCGCCGCCTGTGCGGGCGGGCTGTACACGGGGCCGCCCTCCTCCAGCTTCTTGTTCTTGTCCTTGAGCGACCGGAGGGACTTCTCCACCACGGAGTCATCGCCCAGCGGGCGCGAGCAGTGCCAGCAGCGCACGGGGAGGAGCCTCGGCGCCGCCAGCACCGCGCACGCGCGCTCAGGCCTCAGCGTCCAGCAGCCCAGGGCGTCGCCGCGGAAGGAAAGGTACACGGGGTGGACGGGGGCGCAGGCGCCCAACGGAAGAGGCCTTGAGGAAGAAGAACAGAAGTCCCGGTGAGGCGCCAGCCGCCTGCCGAGGCGGCCCAGCCGGCCAGTCACACCTCCCAGCCAACTGTGCCAGCTGGACAGACAGACTCCCGGCCCCATCCTGGCAGGGAGCCACGCCCACCGTCAGAGGTGAAGGGGCCGCTCACAGAGGTCTTGTGGGAGGCCAGGGGGGCTGGCCGGTGCCCACAGCCTCAACGGAGCAGGTCAGACACAACCAACCAGCAAAGGCTCAACCCCCAGGGCAGACAGACCCAGCCTCTGGGTGGGGCCCCCGGGCCAGTGCTTTCCCCTAAGAGGCGAGCACTACCAAGACCTTCCGGCTCCTGAGCAAGTTCTGCAATTTAGGGAGAATGTTCCAGTCAAGAGTGAGCCGGACCCGGGCATCAGCGGACCAAAGGCCTTTGTGCAGGACAAAGGCGCAGAGTAGAGCCTGCAGCCCAGGCCCGCCCCTCCTCCCGCACCGCCCCCTCCGCCAGGCCCAGGCCTGTGCCCGCTGGGCACCCCACAGGGCGGGCTCTGCCCCGCGCTTCCTCAGGTCCCTGACCCTGCAGGGCCACCCTGTGCTTGCCCTCTCCAATCCTCACATGCGGACCACCTCCCACTGGACCGCTGGCTCCAGGAGGCCCAGCGAGGAGCGAGTGAGCTGCCTGCACACCTCGGCACCGTCTCCACTGGCACCACATCAGGTCCGCAGGGCACCTGAGCCTGCAGCAGCAAGAGAACCAGCGTGCTCCCCAATGCGACGCAGCTGTGCTCGCAGGGTCTGCCTGCAGAGGGCCACTCGAGGAGGGCCGCTGGCTGCAGCCTGAGTTTCTGGAGCCTGCACCGGGCACTCTCCAGCTCTCAGTGCCCATCCAGACCTAGCACGGCCCTAGGTCTCGGCACAACCAAGAGGCCCTCCTCCAGTGGCAGAAGGCCTCTCGGAACCCATCGCCGAGGCACAGCCTACGCGCACAGCTCCCCTTCTGAGTTTCACGCCTTCGTGTCTCGCCTGTCCCGTAGAGACCTCTCCCTCTCACGCACAAGTCCACCCTGGGGTGGCCAGAGGCCCAGCAACAGGGCCGTTTATTGCCGGCACACCCTCACTTCCTCCCACCTGTCCGGCCATCTCTGCGCACCTGGTGTGCTGCCAGCAGCAGGGACTCGAGGTCTGTGCAGCCCGGCCCAGGTCAAACTCCAGTTTCGTTGCTGACTGCCACATGACCTGAGACAGGCAGCCTCCCCGCTTCGCGAGCATCCCTTGGGAATGAACCCTGGACAGCTCCTCGGGCACGCTTGGGGCGGAGACGCCGCCAGTCGGGGTGGAGGAAGCTCTGCCCTTGCACGCAGGGGCACTGCACGGCCGCGTTGGCTCTGGCCAGCTGGGCAGGGGCGGCCGTGGCCTCTCTTCTGTTCCAGGCCCTTGCTTCTGCCTTAAAGGGCCAGGCCAGTCCTGTCCCACTGGTCCCTCAGCCCTGCCCTGTCCCGAGTCCCAGCAGCTGGAGAACGGCTTCGCCCAGAGCCCAGTGGGGCCCCCACCCACAAACTCTGCCCTCCCAGCGGGCGGTGACCACGCCCACCCAGGAAGGTGCCTCGCCTCCTGTCTTCACCAGGCTCAACTACCCACTTTTCCAACCCCTCTACCTAGGAGGCAAGTGGCTTCCACGAGGTGTGACGTCAGTGACAAGGCGCAGCCAGGAGGCGAGGACAGAGACCCCGGAAGGCAGGCTCAGCAGAGCAGCCCGGGGTGCGTCGGGCGAGGGCTGTGAGGGCCCAGGAACCCGGCTGCCTTCAGGCATAGCCGAGAGGTTATCAACCGTCTAATCAGGGAGATCTAGCTATCTTCAAAAAGTACAAATCATATAATTTATCACTGAAAAAAATCTCCAAGAAAACGAAACTAACCTGGGCACCGCTGCCTCTTGGTGGGCAGAGGGCGGCCCCGCTCTCCCCCGCTGCCAGGGCCCAGGCGTCCATGTCCTGGAAGCACCGGCCCCTCAGCTGTGTGGAGCCAGGACCCCGCCACCCACCCCAGGCCCTGCAGCCTTTCTTTTCCTTCTCTCTTGTGGGATAAACCATCTTCAGAGAGAGAGCGGGGGTGTGTGCACAGCACGCCAAGTGAAAGCAGCGTCTCAACAGGGAGCACATGTTGCTGGAGGAGGCCCGGCCTGTCTGCCCTGAGGACGCGGATGCGCATCCACCTCAGCCCAGCACCCTGCCAACACCTTCCAGGAGAGAAGTGAAGCAGGGCCAGCAGAGCGTCCGAGGCGCCCGCTGCAGGGACCCGAGCAGCTCTCCACATAGCCATGGCTCGACCTCGTACACACCTGCCAACCCAGGCGTCAGCGTGCCTAGACAGCGGCCCGAGGTCGGGCCAGGGGGGTGCCGACCCCTGTGCCCCCTGAGCTCCTCAGGGCAAACAGGGAAGGGAAGGCAGGGTGCAGAGTGCATCAGGCGACAGGCACGTGGCCCGGAGCTGCCCCCAAAGCGCAGGCGCCCAGGGACCCAAGGGCACCCCACCATCGCCCGCAGGACAGCGTGCTCGTCGGCTGGGACCTGGGCACCGCTGCCCACAACACCCGCTGGAGGCTTGGAGGCCCCAGGACAGCCTTGTGAGGGCACTTTAACTTTCTAAGTGCTGTGAATTTATACAATGCTAGCGTCACTATAACGCATGTCACGGTAACGCGAGTGACTACAGTTCTCTAGTCACAGACCTGGCTACCGAGACTGGAAAAACTACACCAGAAGCAAGCGCATCGGGAAAAGCCAAGAAACACGACGGTGCGCTTGGCGGTTAACCACCAGGTGAGCCGGAAACAAAATCACAGAGCTGAGCAAGGGGCCGCACACATGCCGCCAACAATCACGGGGAAAGCGGACACGGGGAGCTCCTGCACCTCCAGACGGGGCGCTCTGCCTGCGCAAGGAACACCGCCCCCCCCCGACCCGAGAGAGAAGGTCTAATTGAGGAAAACAGCTTACCGCGGGAAGACTGCAAAGTCAACATCCCAAGTGACGTTGCAAGCTTAATGCCACTCCAGGTACAATCCCCAAAAGACCATTTCAGAGCTGAACTCATTCAGAAGGTCGTCTGGAAGGCAGTTGGGGAACAGAGGCACCACCAGGGGCGGACCCTCCCTGCCCAAGGGCGGCGGGCGCACCAGCCCCACGAGCACTCGGGTCGCTGACCCGGGACACCGCCCCACCACCGGGCTGGTCCAGACCGGCGAGGCCAGTCCACACGCAGCGATAGCCTGTTTGGCAGTCACAACCTTAAACCCAACGACTTCACGCCAAAACCCGACAGCTGACCCCGAGGGACCACACCCTGTACAGCAATCCCCCAGCCACCTCCCTGGGCCCCCAGCCCCAGGAACGCCAGCCGCAGGGTACAGAGGCCACTGGGGACGCTGACAGCTGGCAGGGCGCACTGTAGCGAGAGCGGAGAGGGTCTAGGCTCGTATGCTAATGCCTCCACATCATAAAGAGATTTCATGGCAACAAAGTCTGGGGACTGTCAGGAGAGAAGCCTAATCACATCAAAGCCCAGAGCTGGCTGGGAGCACCCCGGCAGAAAGAGGGGCCGGCAGGGGCTGCTGCGGGAGGGGCTTCTGGAAACACTTCGCTGCGTCCCCGTCACACACTGCACACGCACCCCTGCCCCTCCACGAAGGAGCTGCTCTCAGGCAGAGAGGCTGGGCCAGCTCCTCATTCTAGCACTTGATGTTAGAGCCAAAAACCGAAAGCACGCTTACACACACACTTTTGCTGTAACAGCCAGGCGTGAACAACTTGTGCGGCCTTTGTTTTAGGGAATTAAATCTGTCACAGGAAGCACCCTCCCGGAGTTTCAGAGCCAGGAGGAGGCAGCAAACCAACTAGAGAACCCAAAGCAGCCAGCTCCAGGGACAAGGGGTCGCCGGGGGCTGGACACTGTCTCACAAGAGGGATCGTGGGCGTCCACTCCAGGCACAGGGCAGGTGCACGTGGCAGGCGCACACAGGCGAGGGTCAGGAGAGCAAGCCTGGGGTGCGGGCAGGGGTGGCGGCAGACGGGGAGTGCAGGAGCCCCACAGGAAGAAATGGGGAAGCCCTCCCACCTCTCAGCAGTACCACAGACCTCCCGCCTCACTCCAGACCCGTCCCCAGAACCGGCAGGGAGAGCCCCGGGATCAGTCCACAGGGTCCTCTGGGAAGGACCGAGCGTGGCGCAGGGGAGGGTCTGTGTGCGTTCCCAGAGAAGCCCCTGGAAACAGCAGCTGCGTGAGGACGCAGGAGACTCAGCGCTCTGCAAACAGCAGACACCACCGCAGGTTTAGAGCACAGATACCAGGGCCTTTCTGTGGCCCAGGGCTAAGGCTCCACGCTCCCAACGCAGGGGCCCAGGTTCAATCCTCGTCAGGGCACTAAATCCCACATGCCACAACTAAGACTCAGCACAGCCTAATAAATTACTTAAAAAAGACCAGAATAACACACCAAAAAGGCTAGTAATACCTGTAACAGGTACTGGGATTATGACTGTTTATTTCCCAAATATTCACTAAAGAATGTGGCTACATATGTCAAGATGCAAAGATCCAGATTTAAGGGAACAACGTAGGATATACCACCTACACAAGCTGGGAACCACAACACCTGAGCACTTTCCAGCCCCCACGTTTAAACAGGCAGAAAGTGACGTTCATTTACTCACACGTAGCTCATCAGCCCCACGGCGCTGGCACCACTGAGGCGGGCCGGATCCCCAGCAGGACCTGTGACAGAACAAAACACAAAGTCAGTCTCAAACAGTGGCTTTATGCAGGCGTCTCTCCCATCTGTGGAGCCAGCTTCCGGAAGCCCACTCTGCGTGCTGCGAGGTGAGGGCTCTGCCCCGAGCGGAGTGCAGTGTCTTGGGAGCATCCCTGGCTGAACGCACCTTAAGTGGGGGACCAGACTCTAGTGGCCGTGGGCCCAGGGAGCTTGGGCCTTCAGGTCTCCCCAGGTGGGACCACCCCGACTCACTCCAGCTGCCTCTGGTGGAAGAGGCAGGGCACACGTGACCCCCAACAGGCAGACAGCTGCACAGAGCAAGCAAGGTCACGTCAGTTCAGCTAAGTTCAGCTGCTCAGTCGTGTCCGACTCTTTGCAACCCCACGGACCGCAGCACGCCAGGCCTCGCTGTCCATCACCAACTCCCGGAGTTTACTCAAACTCATGTCCATCAATCCAGTGATACGATCCAACCACCTCATCCTCTGTCGTCCCCTTCTCCTCCTGCCCTCAATCTTTCTCAGCATCAGGGTCTTTTCCAATGTGTCAGCTCTTCACATCAAAGTATTGGAGTTTCAGCTTCAGCATCAGTCCTTCCAGTGAATATTCAGGACTGATTTCCTTCAGGATTGACTGGTTTGATCTCCTTGCAGTCCAAGGGACTCTCAAGAGTCTTCTCCAACACTACAGTTCAAAAGCATCCATTCTTCAGCACTCAGCTTTCTTTATGGTCCAACTCTCACATCCATACCTAACTACTGGAAAAACCATAGCTTAGACTAGATGGCACGGGCCCCATCCAAATGACCCAACACCCTCCGTGCCCATGTGAAAGGTGGGGGTTATGAGAATGACCAGGAAAACCAAAACCAAGAGACGACCGTTTCTTGGATAAACCATGTTGATGAGCACACAGCACATTTTTAGGATTCTGATATACTTCTGATGCTTTCTCTAACTCTAGCTCCCAAGCCCTCACTCCAGCCGAGGTGGACCCGTCTACCTTGTCTCCCAAACAGAAGCCTCCCCACAACCTTGCAAAAACCAGACCAGCTGCCACAGCACCCAGAGCGCCCTGGCAGCCCCTTCCCCTGCTCTCCCCACTCAGAAGCCTTCACAGTAATCTCAGAGTGGGCTCCAGGCTCTGCAGGAGGTTGCCAGGCCCCTCGGTCCTCCCACCCCCCGCCTCTGGCCCTAGCTTCGTCTCCTACGGCTCAACTCTACTCGAACTCTCCAGAGGGAGTGCAGACCCACGGGGAAGGGCTCCGTCCCACGAGACTGTCACCACTTCGAATGCCAGTTGCAAGTGGGGTCTGCAGGCTGCCCACACTTCTGCCAACTACAAACCTGGGAGTTCCCATGACCCCTTCAGTTTCGATAATTTGCTAGAATGTCCCCCAGAACCCAGGAAGGCACTCAAGCCAATAGTGTGGTTTACTGTCAAGGATGCAGATGAACAACCAGATGGAAAGGGATACAGTGTGAGATCTGGGAGAGCCCTTGGGGACAGGAGCTCTTGTCCTCACTGCCTAGCAGGCACTCCCAGTCCAAAAGCTCTCCAAGCCTCCCGTTCCCGAGTCCCTGTCTTCAAGGCCTAGGGATTATCAATCACACCCTTGGTCACTGGCAACTGAACTCCATCTCCAGAGCCCTCCCCTCCTTGTAGGTCTGGAAGGTCCCACCCTCTAATCACAGGTTCGTAGCTAACACAAACTCTGGTGTGTGGGAAATGGGCTCATGATGAATAGCGAAAGATCTGCTTATCATTCAAGAAATTCCTAGGGTTTTAGGGGCTCCGCCAGGAACCCAGGATGGGGAAAAGAAACCAAACTCCTTGCTTCCTATCCCACACCTTTATTCACCTGGCTTCCAGGAACCATGTTCTCTCTGCTAAACTCCAGCAGGATCCTCCCTGGGCACTCCATACCTGAACACACGTGGGTACATGAGGCCCTCTGGTCCAACGGGCACCTCACATGCAACAGCGCTAAGAACTCCTGGCTCCCCAGCCCGCTCCCTTGTTTCAGTAATGGCGGGAGGCCAGGGCTTCTGCCTCACACCCAGTCCTTGGCAAATCAGGCCAGCCCACCTCTGCAAGCCCCGGCCGACTCCCAAGCCCACGCCATACCCAGCAACTTCCTCCCAAGGAGCACAGCGTGCAGAAGGGTGGGCAGCCGCTACAGCAGACACCACCTCAGCGCGCGGGCCAAGGTCAGCGGGCCGTGCAAGTCCCGCTGCAGAGGCAGCCTGGATGGAAGGGGTGAGGGCACACTGCACCTCCGGGGTCTTCCTCCCAGACCCCAAACCTCAGTCCAGCCATGAGAAAAGCACCAGACAGCGGGGTCGCACAATGTGCCTGACCAGACCTCCTCAAAACTGTCCAGGAAAGTCTGGGGAACCGTTACAACCAAGAGACCAAAAAGAAATTGTGACTGAATGTAATGGGGTGTCCTGGATGGGGTCCTGGGGCAAAATAAAGGACATCGGAATAAACTAGGTGCAGAATAAGGGAACCCTGAATACCTTGTGCATTGTGTAATACTGTGCCTTTACTAATCATGGCAAGACTCAAACTGATGTAAGGTGTTAATAATCGGGGAAATGTGCTCCAGAAACAGGCTGCCCCGAGCTCAGCTGGGAGCATCATTTCAAGGGTTCTGGGACTGGCTCCCTACAGCCCAGCCCTGGGTCCTAACCACCTCTCAGCCCCTTCATGTCTTACTTACTATGGGAAACACCTGTGTTCCCGGAATGATTCAAGCACTAAGCAAATTCAGCTAATTTTTAAACTGTGAATCATGCTACAGAAATGTGTGCGGCCAAAGTATCTTTACCACCATCCTTAAGCAGAAAGAAGAGAGAGAGAGCGAGCCCTGAGAGAGACGTGAGCATTACAAGCTGGACTAGGCAGCCAGACAGACTCGGTTCACAGAGGAGTGCTCGCGGCGGCTCCACGCCCTTCTCCTGACTCCAAAGGTCTAAGCAGCTGATCAGCCATCAGTGTCAAAAATGACAAGAACCATGTTTTCTAGGGTGACTTTACAAAGGGCAAATACCTTGAAACAGGTAATTTTACTCGAGAATCTCAATCTCGTTGGACAAAATAATAAGCAACCAACTGAGAAAGCGTAATATAAAAAGGGACACGGAGAGCGGGTCAGCGCAGGCGCCCTCCATGTGGGCTCCCGAGAGCCCTGCCTCAGGTGCGGTCTCCGGGTCCCAGCTAGCGTCTCTGAAGCTCCAGGGACGAGACCTGCCTGAGGCCATAGGGAAAGGGCCTGGGGCCATGCACGACGCCCATATGGAACGCCATCAGGGTATCAGTCCCACGGACGTCCCGCAGGACGGGTACCCGTGCCCGCCGTGCGCCCCCCGCCATCTCCGCGGCCCCGAACGCGGCCCGAGGGCAAGACTGTCTTCGCGAGTGGGCGCCAGGTCCGCCCGGCTCGACCACGAGGGGGGGAGCGCCGACACCGCCCCAGGCTGTCAGCGCGCTCTCTTCAAAACTTTCCCGACGCAGCGGCCGGTGGCCGGGCGACTAAGGTCGCGGCGCGAATGAGTCACGGGCCGGCTCCCGCCCGCACCCACGGCCCGGGCGCTCCCCACACCCTGGCCGGGCAGGGCGGCCGGGCGAGGCCGCGCAAGGCGACCCCCTCGGTGGGACCCCGGCTCTGGGCTGGGTCCGAGCGCCGCGACCCGCCCCGTCTGAGGGGGCGGCCGCGACCCGCCCGTCCCGGCCCCCGGCCCCGCCCGTCCCGGCCCCCGGCCCCAGCCCCGCGCCGTCGGCCGAGCGCCGGCCGCTTACCCCTGGGCGCGGCGGCGCGCGGCGGCGGGAGGCGAGCGGGCCCGCGGCCGCGACAACTCCTCAGCAAGATGGACGCCATGTGCCCAGCGCGCCGGCCGCCCGGCCTCCTCCTGCTGCGGCGGCGGCTCGTCGCCGGCCCGCGGCGCCTCGGCCCGCCTGCGGACGGTTGAGGGCGGCGGTTGGCGGCAGGCGGCGGGCGCTCAGCTCAAGGACCCGGCGCCGGCAGCAGCCATGTCCCGGCACCGACGTCGGGCGGCGCGGGGCGGGGCGGCCGGGTCGCCGCTCCCATTGGGCCCCGCGGGCGCTCGGCGCCGGCCAGCTCAGGGGCGGGCCCACGCGGCCGCGGACTGCCGGTCCCGGCGTGCCCCGCGGCCGGACGCCGACGGCCCGTCCCGGCGTGCCCCGCGGCCGGCGGCCCCTGCGGCGCGCTGCATTCTGGGCTGGCCGCCCGGCCTCGCGGGCTGGCTGACCGCGGCGCACGCGCGCTGCGTCGTTCCGCGTCTGCGCCCCGGCGGCGGCAGCGCAGGGCGGGGGGAGGTGGCCGTGCGGCTGGAGAGGACTCCGCAGGGTCGCCTGGCACCTCCCTCCCGGGCTTCTGGGGCCGGGCCCCGCCGGGGGACGAGGGGCGTCGGCGGGCGGGCCTGTCCGGCTGAGCCCCCTGCTCGGGCTCGGCCCAGCCGGGGCTACCGCTCGCCACACCGAGAGCCCCGACTTCGGGGCGGCGTCCCTGGTACGCGGGTCCTCCCCGCTGGCCGCCCATGCGTCTGCACCCGGGCGGCAGAGGCTGCGCACCCCCGACCTTTGTGCCCAGCCTCCCCCTCCCCACAGATGCGGTCAGCTGGTTGTCGGGGGGTCGATGAGGTGGATGCAAGAAAAGCAGGCTGGGGGCCGTGGGGGTCGGTGGCTCCCGGGGCCCAGGGGTGGCCTCCCCGGCAGGTCACTGCCACCGGCCCGCACCTCAGCCCTTCTTGGGGAGCCCCACCCTGCTCCCCGCCCCGCCCCCAGCCTTTGCCCCTCTCAGGCCCTCCTCCGCCTGGAAGATCTTTTCAGTCCTGGCCCGCTCTGCCTGCCTATCTTGTTCGCAGAGGTAACCCCGGGGCACCACTTGGAGAGGTCCAGCACTTTGCAAGAGTGCGCGCCTGTTCTGCGCCGTGCGGGAGTGTGGGACTCCTGATCGAAGCCGGCGCCCCAGTCTTCAGCAGCCGCTGGCATGGCCGTCTCCCCAGGAGGCTCCCCCAGCACTCAGCCCTCACCGTCAGAAAGAAATAGCTTGCCAGAGCTGCCAGGTGCTGGGCCAGGTTGGCCGCAGCCCCCACCTCAGGCGGGAGAGGGTGACGCTTGTCAGTGCAGGGCACCTTGAAGATGTCAGGAAGTGCCTGTATTGGCCCTGGGTGGTGAGTGCTATGGCCTTAAAATACAGGGTTAATCTAAGCTCGCAGATCCTTGAAACCCAGGCCCCACCCCAACCCCTCACCCCCTTGCCAACAATCCATAAAGCCGGGGTTCCTATCCATGCCTCGGGATGGGGAGGGGAAAAGAGGGTCACGAGGAAGGATAGTCCTACCCCTTCCCCGCCAACCGAGGGCTAGGCCTGAGCCAGGGCCAGCAGATCCTCAGAGTTGGACAGGACTGGCCTT
The DNA here is from genome assembly GCF_001704415.2 of Capra hircus. Taxonomy (NCBI): domain Eukaryota; kingdom Metazoa; phylum Chordata; class Mammalia; order Artiodactyla; family Bovidae; genus Capra; species Capra hircus. The sequence continues at coordinate 115,855,148 of NC_030813.1, forward strand.
TTAACGCCCAAAGGGTCGGAGACTGACATAGGCCCTGAGCTTCTGAGGGCTCTGCCCCAAAGCTGTCTCCCATCTGTTGAGAGGCAGAGGGGGGAAGAGTCAAAGCTGCTCCTTGGTGATGCTTCAGGGCTCCACTTGGCCTGAGATGGGGTGGAGCAGGAGGCAGCAGCCAGGCAATGGGCACAAGGGTAGTTTGCAGGACTTCCAACAGCAATGCTGCTTCCCTGCACGTGGGATGACACCCTTGGCCCAGCCAGGTGGAGTGGAAAGGAGGAAACCAAAACGAGGGTCGTCATAGAGGGGTCGGGGCGCCGTGTCTGGGGCCTCTGGGCACCATCTCTGATGCTGTCTGCAAACTGGGCAGGGTACAGTGTTAGAGAAATTCATTTTTTAACCATCAATAGCTTTATTGGGTTTCCTGATTACTATAGGAAAAATGTGTGCTCCCTGTAGCCATTTCAAGTCTATAGAAACAAGTACAAACTAACTGAAATCTGGCCCTAGGCTGCTGGGAGCACCCTTAATGCCAGATGAAGTCTGCCTTCCTGCCCCGCCTCTCTTCACGCTACAGTCTCAAGAATGCAGAAGCGTGGTGCAGTGAGTTTTAAAATGAGCTCTTTCTGCCTTTTTGTTTTTTCTCTTTGGGGGGCTCCCTGTTCTCTGTGCGCCCCACACACTGTACGTAAACTTGCATAGTCGCTGCACATTTATACAAGTGCCATTTGTGTAAATTTACACCGTTTTACACAAGTGACAGTTGAGAGAAACAAGGTGGGACGTCCGGGAAGCACACCTGCTCCACTCAGGGAGGTTAGAGGATCAGGTTAGGAATAGAGATCAGCTCAGGGAATCAGGTTAGGGGTCAGGACACCGGAAGAGGACTGGCGGGACTGTGTGCTGTTTGGCCACGCCCCACGTGAAGGCGGGCAGAACTGGATTGGACCAGGTTGCAGTTTTGCCCAGAGGTGTGATGAAGGGAGAGAGGGGAGTCACGGATGTGTGCCAGACAGGGCCTTTATATGACTTGAGGGAGCTCGAAACTGGGGAGGAGGGGAAGGCTGGAGGAGGTGGGAGTGGCTTGAGACAGCGGAAGGTTGCAGGGTCACCGCCTTGTGGGGCCTGTTGAACCTGAAGGGAGTTTGAGTCGGGTACCAGGGCAGGTGAGCTGGCAAGAGGCCTGCTTATGAATACAGCAGAGAGTGGTGGGTGTGGCCTGCACCCGTGAGCCCCGGAGAAGGGCCAGGTGAGGCAGGAGGGCCCAGCTGTGCCTTCCTGCAGCAGGCAGCCACGCACAAGCAGGGCACCCTCTGCTCAGGCGGGATGGTGGCTGTGGGGTGGATATGGGAGGGACGTGTATTTGAGTCCCGAGACCCAACGGTAGAGTCTGGGGGGCTGCGGTCACACCTGCTGGTTCCCGGCAGTGACACCCACCCTGTCTCCCCCTCTTCATAGCACAGCCCTGGGTTTACTGGAAAGCCTTTCTGCAAATCTTCAAATGCTTTAATTTTAAAATTAAGTTTACCTCAGCGTGCGTGTAGTAAAGTGTCCAAGTCCCAAGTGTGCAGTCTGAAGCATCTTCCATCAGGTACACATCCGTTCGGCCCCCACACTAATCAAGGCAGAAGGCCGCCAGCCCTGCAGACGCCTCCCCATGCTTGCTCCAACATCACCCCTTCTCAGAAATAACCTCTGTTATAACTTCTACCTCAAAAATCACTTCAAACTGCCCTGGTGGTCCAGTGGTTAAGGCTTGGCCTGCCATGCCCATGGGGGACACAGGTCCAACCCCTGGTGCCGGAAGACTCCATGCCCACGGGGGACGCAGGTCCAACCCCTGGTGCCGGAAGACTGCATGCCCACGGGGCAGCTTAGCCCTTGCATCCCAACTACTGCGCCTGTGCCCTAAAGCCTGCCAGCTGCAACTACTGCAGCCCCAGGCGGGGCTGCTGAACCCAGGCGCCCCAGAGCCCCGCTCTGCAACAAGAAGCCACTCCAATGAGAAGCCCCCGAGCACCGCAAGCAGAGAGAACCCTCGTGCGGCAATGAAGACCCAGCCAAAACCAACAACAAGAACAAAAAAACCCCAACATTATGAAAGAATCGCTTTGGCCTGTTCTTTTACTTTATATAAATGGAATCAACCAGTGTGTCTGTTAATACTTTAAAAATCTGGCTGCTTTCACTTAGCATTTTGTCTATGGAATTCGTCAGCATAGCAAACTAATGGGTGATGTTAGTTTGCTGTCTTTAATTGTCATGCAGTGTCCCGTTATATGAATACGCCTGCTTAGCCGCTCAGTCGTGTCTGACTCTTTGCAATCCATGGACTGTAGCCCGCCAGGCTCCTCTGTCCACGGGATTCTCCAGGCAAGAATACTGGAGTGGGTTGCCGTTGACTTCTCTGGGGATCTTCCTGACCCAGGGATTGAACCTGGGGCTCCTGCGTTTCAGGTGGATTCTTTACTGTCTGAGCCACCAGGGAGGCCCACTTATATGGACATATGGTTGATCTATCAGCGCTGTGGATGATGGATCCTCCACTCCCGGCCATTCAAACGAATGACGCCTTAATATCCTCGCCTGAGGCTTTGCTGCTTGCACTCAATGCCTTTGGTAGAAGAACTGCTGGTTGGAAGCTGTGCTTAAGTTCAGCATTACTAAGCACTGACAGCTGGTTTCCAGAATGTTCCTATCAGCTTACCTGGCCACCAGCAGAGCGGGAGCCCAGGCCCCCAGAGTTCCAGTTACTGCGATGGTAATCACTCCTGAAGGTGGGGCACAGCGTGGCTCCGTTTTGCGTTCCTTTCATGACTAAGGATTTTGAGGCACTTTTTCATATACGTCTGAGCATTTGGACCTCTTCTTTGATGGAGTGCCTGTGTAAGGCTGGTTTCTGGTCCATTTCCCCATTGGTCATCCGCGTTTTTCGTTCTGGCTTGTTAGAGTCCTTTGTATACTCTAGATATGGGCCCTTAGGTTATGTGTATTTCAAACATTTTCTCTCACTCAGGATTACCTTTCAACTTGTAATGGTGTCTTTTGATGAAGAAAAGTTCTTGATTTTAATGCTCTAATTTTTTTTTTTTTAGTCACTGCTTTTTGTGTTTGAAGAAATCTTTGGTACCTGAAGGTCCTGAAGATATTCTCATGTTTTATTCTAGAAACTTAATTGTTCTTTTTTTTTTTTTTAAGAAAAATATTTATTTTTGGCTGTGCTGGGTCTTCGTGGTGTTCGGGCTTTCTCTAGTTGTAGAGAATGGGGCCTGCTCTCTAGTTATTGCAGGCTTCTGCTTGCAGCGGCTTCTGGGTGAAGAGCACAGGCTCTCGGGCTTCAGGAGTTGCTGCTCTTGGCTCAGCAGTTGTGGCCCATGGGTTTGGTCGCCCTGAGGCATGTGGGATCTTCCTGGACTAGGGATCAAACCAGTGTTTCCTGCATTGCCAGGGGACTCCTTAACTCCTAGACCACCAGGGAAGCCTCAGTTCTCTTTCACATTTAGGCTTGTGATAATTTGAATGGTGTTTCTTTGTTTTGTGTGTTGCGAGGCAGAGATTAAGGATGATTTTTGTCCTGTGGGTACAGAATGGGTCCAGCACCGGTTATCGAAAAGACCTTCTCCTTTCACCTTCCGTAGGCAGAGTAGTGGTCCCCGAAGATGTCTGCGTTCCATCCTCATTCTGGGACTTGCAATTATGCTATTTTGTACAGAAAAAGGGATTTTGCAGAAAAGGGGATCTGAAGGATCTTCAGATGGGAGTTTGCTCTGGATTATTCCGCTGGGCCCAGTGTAACCATCAGCTTCCTTAAAAATGCAAGAGAGAGACAGAAGTGAGGGGCGGAGGGCGGCCTGACCACAAAGGAGGGGACTGGGGTGATGGGTGTGAGGGCATTCAGGCAGCCAGTGCCTGCTTCAGTGAGGGAAGAAGGGGCCTTGAGCCAGGGAAGCGAGCAGCCTCTCGAAGCTGGAAAGACAAGGAAGTGAGTCCTCTCCTAGCCCTGCCTCCCCCAAAGGAATGACGCCACCTTGATTTTACCGCAGTGAGACACGTGTCAGGTTTCTGACCTACAGAACTTTATGATACATTTGATAAATTTGGGTGGTTTTAAGCCACTAAGTTTTAAAGAATTCATTACAGAAGCAAATAACTAATCTATCCCACTGAATTGCAGGGGCAATTTTGTCATAAATTAGGTGGCCACGGGCTTGTTCTTCAAGCTTATTCTGGATGTTCTTGATGGAACAGAAGCCCTTCGTTTTAGTACAGTAACATCATCCCTTTGACAGCTAACAGATTTTCCCCTGCGCTTTGGGCAATATCTTTTCCTGACCGAAGGTCAAAAGTGGATTCACTTATATCCCCTACCGAAGGATTTGAACATTTCCTTTTACTGTTTAAGATCTTGGTCCATTTAGAGTTTCCAGGCATTTTTGTATGTAGTGTGAGGTACAAGCCCAGCTTCATTTTTTTCACCTTATGGATAATGAATTTTCCCAGGCTTCCTTATTTTTCGAATTGTATTTATTTATTTGTTTTGGCTGTGCTGGGCTTTTTCTTCAGTTTCAGGGAGCGGGGCTACTGTCCAGTTGCGATTCACGGACTTCTCGTGGTGGCTTTTCTTGTTGGGGAGCAACGGCTCTAGGGCACACCGGCTGTGGTGGTTGCCCTGGGCGCGTGGCATCCCCCCAGATCAGGGCTTGAACCCGCGTCTCGTGCACTGGCAGGCGGGTTCCTTACCACGGAGCTGCCAGGGAAGGCCCCAGGCCTCACTGTGGAAGGGTCTCTCTCCCCAGTCTGCCACGGTCCTTTGCCATGTGTCCACGCTCCATCTGTCCTTATCATTCCTCGGTCAGCTGTTCCCTGTACCATCACCCCACTCATGGTGGGTCCCCCTCAGAGGCACAGCCATCCAGAAGCTAAGGAGTTCCCTATGTGAGACTCAGACAAGTCGTTGTTTTCATTGGGCTCTTTCTTTTTGGGACAGACTTGGTAAAAGAGTGGCATTTGGACTGCCGTCGTTCAGGACCAGTGTCTCTCTTTCCAAAGTATTTATCTGCTTGTGCTGGGTCCTTCGTTGCAGCATGAGGGATCTTTGTTAGTTGTGGGATCTGGTGCTCTGACCAGGGATCGAACCCCGGCCCCCTGCATTGGGAGAACCGAGTCTTAGCCGCTGGGCCACAGGGAGGTCCCGAGACCGCTCTCTCTCTCCTCACTGCCGGCCCCTCTGGTTTGACTGTGGGCTGACTCCTGCTTGGGGTTAGCTGAGCTTCTTGGATACGTAAATCAGTGTTTTTGTCAACTTGGGAAAAAACTTGACATTATCTTGTCAATGTTTTTTTTCTGTCCCATTTCTCTTTTTCTCCTTATCAGGTTCCAACACATACGAGTAAAGCAGTCCATCCCATGAAGCCTTTATTTTTTTGCTTTTAAAAATCAAATCAAATTTTTTTTTTTTGGCTGCACTGCAAGCCATGCGGGATCCTGGTTCCCCGACCAGGGATGGAATCTGCTTCCTGCAGTGGAAGCGTGGAGTCTTAACCACTGGACCAGCAGGGAACACCCCCGTTCAAGCCTTTGGATGGCGGCAGCCCTGGGTGACAAGTTTGTCTGTGGCCTCAGGAGAGACCTTGCGCCTTAGTTATCCAGCTCCCCACTCCCGAGTTCCTGACAACGCAATTTCAAGCCGCAGGCGATGCTCACTGTGGCTTTGAGCCACCGGGTCTGAGGTCATGCAGCAGTATGTAGCAGGACGGGGTATGACTGGGAATGTCTTGCTCAAGGTGCAGCCCCAGTTCCCAGGGCAGGATCCCAGTGTCTCAGCCGTTCAGCCGGGCACGTTGATGACAGGGCCCCCACTTGGGCCAGGCCCCAGCTCCCACAGCAGTTTTTTTGCCAATCTGGGGCCCTTACCGCAGCCAAGGACAGTGGGACATCGTGGACTCCCCTCTGCACACTGGCCTCTCCTCCAGTGCCTTCCCCACAGGTTCCAGCCACATCTCTCTCTCCGCTCAGTGGTACAGGCTGTCCTGCGTGGACTCTGTTCCTCTGAGCCACGGGAGATAGAAAGCTGGGGGGGCGGGGGGCGGGGGTCAAGGTATGCCTCATAAATTCCCCTTGTCCAGGGGGCTAAGTCCTGCTCGTCCTTTTCCCCACCACCTGAAAATGGGTTGCCTCATCTGTTTCCTCCAAGTTGTTTACAGTGGGAGGGGCAGTCTGGTCCCAGCGTCTCTCTTACAGCAGAAGTCTCTGTCAGATTTGCCTGAGCGTCTACATTTGTGGGAAAACCGGTGAGAGCTCTGAATCAAGTCTGGGAATTAGTTGATGGTAACAGACCAATGTTTGTTTCCTGGTTTGCTGTTGTTGATTTAAATAACTTGTTTAATTTTGGCTGTGCTGAGTCTGTGTTGCTGTGCAAGCTTTGCTCTGGCTGTGGCGAGTGGGGGCTACTCTCTAGTTGCCGTGTGGGGGCTTCAGAGCATCTCAGGGGCTTCTCTTGTTGCCGAGCACGGGTTCTAGGGTGCTCAGGTCGCAGTACTGCAGTTCCTGGGCTCTGGAGCACAGGCTCAGTTGCTCCTGTCACGCGGAGTCCTCCCAGACCGAGGATTGACCCCGTGTCTCTGCACTGGCAGGTGGATTCTTTACCACAGAGCCACCAAGGAAGCCCCGGTTTCCTACTTTTGACACAGCTACTGGGGAGATGTAAGGTGTCGACACCAGGGGAAACAGGTGAGCACTGGCCGCAGTCTGTGAACCGAGAACTTCCAGATGTTCAAGCTGAATTTAGAAAAGGCAGAGGAACCAGAGATCAAATTGCCAACATCCGCTGGATCATTGAAAAAGCAAGAGAGTTCCAGAAAAACATCTACCTCTTTATTGCTTTATTGACCACGCCAAAGCCTTTGACTGTGTAGATCACAACAAACTGTGGAAAATTCTTCAAGAGATGGGAATACCAGACCACCTTCATGCTTCCTGAGGAATCTGTATGCAGGTCAGGAAGCAACATTTAGAAATGGACATGGAACAACAGACTGGCTCCATATTGGGAAAGGAATACGTCAAGGCTGTATACTGTCACCCTGCTTATTTAACTTATATGCAGAGTACATCATGAGAAACGCAGGGCTGGATGAAGCACAAGCTGGAATCAAGATTGCCGGGAGAAGTAGCAATAACCTCATATATGCAGATGACACCACCCTTATGGCCGAAAGTGAAGAGGAACTGAAGAGCTTCTTGATGAAAGTGAAAGGGGAGAGTGAAAAAGCTGGCTTAAAATTCAACATTCAAAAAACAAAATCATGGCATGTGGTCCCATCACTTCATGGCAAATAGATGGGGAAACAATGGAAACAGTGACAGACTTTATTTTGGGGGGCTCTAAAATCACTGCAGATGGTGACTGCAGCCACGAAATTAAAAGACGCTTGCTCCTTGGGAGAAAAGCTATTACCAACCTAGACAGCATATTAAAACGCAGAACATTACTTTGCCAACAAAGGTCCATCTAGTCAAAGCTATGTATGGTGTTTCCAGTAGTCATGGATGGATGTGAGAGTTGGACCATAAAGAAAGTCGAGCATCGAAGAATTGATGCTTTTGACTGTGGTGTTAGAGAAGACTCTTGAGAGCCCCTTGGACTGCAAGGAGATCAAACCAGTCAGTCCTAAGGAAATCAACCCTGAATACTCATTGGAAGGACTGATGCTGAAGCTGAAGCTCCAATACTTTGGCCACCTGTTGTGAAGAACTGACTCATTAGAAAAGACCCTGATGCTGGGAAAGATTGATGGTGGGAGAAGGGGACGACAGAAGATGAGATAGTTGGATGGCATCACCGACTGGATGGACATGAGTTTGAGCAAGCTCCCAGAGTTGGTGATGGACAGGGAAGCCTGGTGTGCTGCAGTCCATGGGGTCGCAAAGAGTCGGAGACGACTGAGCCGCTGAACTAACTGGCCGAAAGTGAAGAGGCGCTGCCCTGGCTGGTCCTGGATCAGGGCAGTCCCCGTGGAGATTGGGGGTGCAGGGTTCGCAGGCGGGGCTGAGGGCAAGGTGGAGATCCCCGTCTTCTCACCATTGCTTTCGGTTCTCTGGCGGCCTTCCCTTCCCTTCCAGAGACTCTCAACAGACACAAGAACCACGCAGCCCTGCGGGTCGCAGGGTGGAAGGCGGTCGGGGCGGTGGGCGGGCCCCGAGTGGTGGGCGGAGCCTGGAGGCGCCTGGCCAATGCGGGGGCGGCACTGGGGGGCGGGGCCGGGGAGGCGGGACCCTTTCGGCCTGCTCTCCCCGCAGGTCCCTAAGCCCTGGGTCCCTGCCGCCGCAGCGCCCGGCTCCCACCGTCTCCACCCAGCGGTTCCGGAGGAGGGCAGCCCGGCACGTGCGAGCTGACACCCTCCAGGAAGGCAGGCTCTGAGCCGGTGCAGCCATTCCGGCCTGGCTCTCAGCCGCTCTCAAAGCGGGGACTGCGCTATTGGTGTCACCATTTCCCTCTCTCTCTGTCACAGACACACACACGCCTCACAACCTACAAGTTTATGCAACTAGGAAGAGAGGGGCTGTGGTTTGAACTGTGTCCCCACAAAGGCATGTGCAAGTATAAACTCCCACCCTGTGACTGCAACCTGATTTGGAAATGGGGTCTTTGCGGATGTCGTCAAAATGGGGCCATTAGGTGGCCCTGATCCAATCACTGGTGACCTTGCAGGAAGAGAAACCAGAGTGAGGGGATGACGCAGGGAGGAGGCCCTGTGAAGTCAGAGCCTCGGAGGGGAGTGATGTGGGCACAGAGCAAAGAGCACAGGGGCCGGGCCCCACCAGAGGCCAGGGCCGGGCCAGGAGTGGGCCTTCTGCAGAAACCGCGAGCAGAGACCCTCCTCACCCTCGGTTTCAGGCTTCTGGCCTCCAGACCTTAGAGAACAACTTTGTGTTGTCCTGTGGCACTTCATGGGCGGTCCTCAGGTGCCCCCACGGGGGGAACCAGGACTGGAGGCCCAGCAGTCTGTCCCCAGGCACCACTGGCACCTGGAGATAAACCCCAGGGGACACAAGCAGACGAAGCGGGGATGGGGGAGGCTTCTGAAGAGAGTGGTGTCCCCACTGAGAGCTGGCATGGGGATGGGAAGGGGAGAAGTTCAGTTTGGTACCTGTCCAGGGGTGGGTCCATGTGGCTGTCCAAGGGGCATATCCAGTGGGGAGTCAACTTTGTTGGTGAGGAGCTCTCCAAAAAACTAAGATCATGGCATCTGGTCCCATCACTTTATGGCAAATAGCTGGGGAAACTATGGAAACAGTGACAGACTTTATTTTCTTGGGCTCCAAAATCACCATAGACAGTGACTGCAGCCATGAAATTAAAAAAAGTTGCTCCTTGGGAGAAAAGCTATGACAAACCTACACAGCATATTAAAAAGCAGTGACATTACTTTGCTGACAAACGTCCCTCTAGTAAAAGCTATGGTTTTTCCAATAGTCTTGTATGGATATGAGAGTTGGACCAAAAGAAAGCTGAGTGTTGAAGAATTGATGCTTTTGAACTGTAATTTGGAGAAGACGCTTGACAGTCCCTTGGACTGCAAGATCCAACCAGTCCATCCTAAAGAAAATCAACACTGAATATTCATTGGAAGGAATGATGCTGAAGCTGAAGCTCCAGTACTTCGGCCACCTGATGCTAAGAGCTGACTCATTGGAAAAGACCCTGATGCTGGGAAAAATTGAAGGCAGAAGGGGACAACAGAGAATGAGATGGTTGGATGCGTCACGGACTCAATGGACATGAGTTTGTGTAAACTCTGGGAAACAGTGAAGGACAGGGAAGCCTGGTGTGCTGCAGTCCATGGGTTGCAGAGTTGGACACTACTGAGCAACCGAACAACAACAAGCTCTGGGGAGAGGGGTGGGCTGGAGAGGCACAGCTCGACATCCTCCCCATTCCTGAAGGTAGGATTTAAGTCTCACTGAGGCTTTGTGTTAAGGGCGCTGGGGAGCCATAGCAGGATTTTATGCAGGTGGGTGACATATTGTGGTTTAGAAAAGTTCCCCTGGCTGGGTGCAGAGAACGAACTAAAGGAAGAGAAATCGGTGGGTTGAAAACTGCCTCCTAATTCCTAGTAAGCAGCTAAGGGCCTGTGGGGGAGGGGCAGAGTGGCAGGGAAGGAGCTGCCGGCTCAGTGGAGGACTTAGGAGGAGGGGTGAGCCCTCAGCCGGAAGGGGACTTTGGTGGGGGTGGGGAGGTGGGGAAGATGGTTCTGAGGTTGCCCTCAGGACCGGCCCACTGTCCTGGGCTGCGGTTTACTCCCGGAGACTGAGGACAGACACTGCAGGCTTCTCAGGGCCTCCCAGAGGTCAGCCCCGAGGCGGATGGAGAGGAGGTGGGCAGGGAAGCTGCGGAGGCCTCTGGCTCGGGCCTCCCAGCCAGAACTTGGGCGGGGGGCTTCTCAGCAGGGCTTCAGTCTCCATGTCCATCTCCTGGCCTGCTGGGGGCCCTGCTCAATAGAGGGTTGGCCCACGTGACCCAGGGGCCTTACGGCCTGCTGGCTCTGTGGGCTGGCCCAGGGAGCTGAAGTGGTGCTTGGGCTTGGCAGGAGCTGAGGCTAGCTGGGCCTTTGGAAGGGCAGGCTGTCAGCCTAGGGAACACAGGTCCGAGCTGGGAAGGGGCGGCAGAGAAGGCCTGGGGTGGGAGGCCCCCTGCCCGTTAGGCCTGGGTTCTGGCCTGCGTTGGGTTGAGAAAGGAGGGTCTCTCCCCTTCCCTCCTTGGAGGCAGGGGCCACCTGGGGCACAGGAGGAGGGGCAGCTTGAGACCACTGGTTTCCACTTGGAAGCCCTCTTTCTTTGGCCAGGGATGGAGAAAGGCTGGGGTCAGAGTGCATACATCCCCATGGAAACAGCAATGAGCCTGGCCTCTGGGGGACTCTGGCTCTGGTGGGGGATGGGGCAGCCAAACGGGGGCTCAGGGACTCCTTTAGCTAAGGGGCCTGGGCTTGGCCTCTGGTAGCAGCTCTGCCAGGGAGGCCTGGGCCTGGGTCAAGGGGTAGCAGGGAGGCAGAGTGGGCTCCAGCCCGGGTCACATGGAAATCATGGAGCGGCTTGGGCCTCCTAGAGCTGTATGCCCTGGTGGGTGGTAACATCAGCAGGCAGCCAGAGGTGGCCTGGCTGCAGACCTCGTGGCCAGGGGATGCCCAGCTCCGCTTGACTCCTTGTCCTGTCTGCTGGGCTGGTCCCAGAGCTAGCAGGCAGGCCTGGGGTACCCTGGTCCCAAATGCCTTGCCAGCGTGGCCTTGGTCTGAGAGGCTGGGTGGGGGGCAGCAGGTGGGGGCTGAGATGGAGGACCACTGAACCCCAAAAGGTCAGAGCAGGGGTAGCTTTGCCCTCTGAAATCCTCTCTTGTGTGGTCACTACACATCGGGAGCAGACTCGCAGTCCCTTGGTCTTCTGTAATCTCTCCTCTCCAAGTGTGGCACTTTCATTTGGAGAAGCGACTGAGACTCCAAGAGGTCGAAACAAGCTTCAGCCCCAGCTGCTGACATCCTCGAGTGCCCCGCAGCCCTCTGGGCCCACTGGTCTTGGGGCTCCCACTGCCCTGGGCCTCTCCAACCAGGAGCCTACCTGTCAGTCCTGTGAGGGCCTCTTTCCCCTCTGCATGGATGGAGACCCAATCATGGGAAATACACTCTCCATGGCAGAGGCCCCAGAGTGTGCAGGGCTGGGGCTGTCCAGCTGGCCAGATTTGATGCAAAGGGCTCGGGACCCCCACAAGACAGCAGGGCTGGTCCAGGGAGGCCTGCGCTGGGCGGGAAAAGATCAGCCAGCCTCAAATAACTTTCAAGAAAATCCAAACACTCGCTTTCATGTTTTGAAGAAATTTACATGTTGATCGCACTATTCTAAATGCAATTTTCTTTTTTTTAAAGAGGAGCCCTAATTCCAAATCTGTGAAATCAAAAGAGAGGTGGTAGTATCTGTCTTGTACTGCCGTGATTTAAAGCTACTGAGGAGGCAAGCAGTTTTCAGGCTTGTGCCCTGGAAGGATTCCAGAGCCAGAGAGGCAACCAGTCTTCTACCTACAGCTTAGAGATACAGCAAAGTGCAAATGTGAACGGGCTGGCACCTAGCTAGACACCTTCCAGGGGCTCCTGGTGGCCAGAGGTGAGTCCTGGCAGTGCCAGATGGGGGAGGGGTGTCTCTTCTGGCAGCTCAGGCTCCCCAGCACGCTGCAAGGGGGCAGCACACATTAGGACCTCACCACACCGCTCTTGGACAGAAGGTTGAACAATCCTGTAATCCCTTTCAGCTGGACACCGCGTGTGGCTGCCTCCTGGGACGAAGGAGCCCAGCGATGAGGTGGCTCTCTCGAGCTGAGGCTGGATGGGAAGACTGTCCTTGAACAGGGCCCCGGTTGGCACACTTGATCCACCCTATGTACCAGCCCACCGTCCTCACGGCAAGCTGCAGTGATCTTCCCAAAGCTGGCCCCTGACCATGGGCTGGCCTGCCCTTCTTCCCCACCCAAGCCTCACTAGAATGGCACAAGCCCCTAGCAGTTTTGGGGCCTGAGACGAGACCTGTTTCTGACCACGGATTTCCCCACTACCCCCAGATCCAGACCAGCCAGACAGGAGCCTGGGCGGTGGGGGAAACGGGCTGAATCCTCGCCCTGCAGATATTCTGCGGAAGGAGCCACCCGCCTCCTCTCCGTCGCGCCGGCCGCCCTGCCGTTTGTGACCATCTATGCCCAGTTTGTAATGTGGGATCCAGGAGCGCAGGCACGGCGAGGACCTCTGCACCGGGAGCCCCCTCCACAAAGCTCCCCTGCGAGTTCCGGCTGGGATTCGCCTGCAGGGCCGGCTGGAGCCTCACCTCCGCCCTCCCGGATCCCGGCCGCACGACCAGACCAGGTACCTCACCCCCTTCCCCGCCCTCCCCGCCGCCAGAGCTCCTGCTGGCCTGGGACCCCGAGCCAGGGCGCGAGTGACCGCTGGGGCGCGGGGCCCGCGGCCAGCACGGGCGGACCCCCTGCGCAGGGCGCGCGGGGCGGCCGCGAGGGCGCCACCTCCCACGTCCCGGCTCGAGGGCCGCCGGGGCCGCGCTCGCGCGGGGCGGCCTCGCCGGCGGCGATTGGGCGCGCGGCCGTGACGTCACCGCGCGCGCGCGCGCTCAGGGGTCTGGCTCCGGGCTTTCAGTTGAGCCGCCGCCTGGCGCGCGCCCGTGCCGAGTAGCGGGAGCGGGGCGCGCGCCCGGCGCCAGGCTGAGGCGGCCCGCGCAGTGCCCGCGCCCCCCGCCGCGGCCCGCGCCCTCGGGCCCCCCGCGGCCGGCCGTTGCCCCAGACCCCCGGCCCCGGGGCCCCCGCCCGCCCGGCCGCCCGGCCGCCGCCGCCCCCCGCCCCGCCCCGCGCGGATTTGAAAAGCCCGGCCGCAGCCCCGCGGGCGCCGCAGCCAATCAGCGGCGCGCACTTTCCCGCGGCTTCTGCGAGGCGGCGGCGGCCCGGCGGCGGCGGCGGCGGGCGGGAGGCGCGGGGGCGGGGTCGGCGCCGCGCGCGGAGAGCCTCGGCCTGGCCGCGCTGCGCCCGCCGCCGCCGCCGCCGCCGCCGCCGCCCCCTCCCCTCCCTCGGCCCTGCCTCCCTCCCCCGCGCGGCCCCGGCCCCGGCCCCCTTCCCGGCCGCCGCCGCCGCCGCCGCCGGAGCCGCCGCGCCCGAGAGCCGCCGCCGCCGGAGGATGCGCCGCACAACAGGTCACTGGCGCCGCCGGCCCAACCGCCGCGGGCCCGAGGGGCGGAGGGCGGAGGGGCGGAGGGGCCGGGCGGGCGCGGCCATGTTGGGCCCGGCGGCCGGCGGCTGCACCTGTGCCGGCCCGACGCGGGCCGCCGGCCTTTGTTCGCTGCGGCGCCGAGCGGGCCGGGCCGGCCTTTGTGAGGCGCGGGCCGGGGCCGGGGCCGGGCGGCGGCGGGAGGGGCGGCCGGGGCCGCGGGGAGGCGCGTTTTTGTCCGCCGAGGCGCCGGTTGACACTCGGGTGGCCGGCCGTTGGTCAGCGCGGGCGCCGGGAGCCCCGGGCCTGGCAGGTGGCGGCGCGGGGACCCCGCCCGGGGGCTTGCCGGCCCTCGGCCGCCCGCGCTCGGCCGGACGGTGCTCCCCCCCACCCCCACCCCGGCCCCGGGGCCCCGGGGGCGCGCGCGATGGAGCGGCCGCGGCCGCCCGGCAGGCTCTGCCCCGCTCGCCAGAGGGCAGTTTAAAAAAATCTCGGCATGTGAGACACGCGGGGCTCGAGCCTGGGCAGAGGGCACAGGAGCCGGTGCCGCCGCCGTCGGCTCTCCCCGGCGTCCGCGCCGGTGCCGGGACGTGAGCGGTCACAGGCTTGACAAGTTAGCGCTTCTTAGGCAGGTGACGAGGGCTCGGGGCGCGTGTGCGCGCGTCCCAGAACCCGGGACCCACTCGGTTCGGGGGACTTCAGAGCGAGGTTAGGGAAGTTCTTGAGGACTGACAACCCCGCGCTCTAAGGCCTTGACTTTTAAATGACTTAAACGCCGAGATACGTGTTCCCTAATCGCCCAACGACTTAAAAAGTTAACGTTGCCACTGCGCGTTGATAACACCGACCCTCATATTTGTGTATTTTAAAATGAGATGGTCGAGATGGAAGATGAGTTAGGAGCCATCTCATTTATGCAGCGCTTTCATTTTCCCAAATGTTTTCCATGTCCTCGTTACATGTGTTCAGTGTGACCAGAGCAACATGAAAAAGCACCACTCCAGCCAGTAGCTCGGAGGAAACCAGTCGTGGGAGCGCAGCCCTTTCCTGGTGTGCTCCGTGCGTGCTCCGGCGCCCCACCACCGACCGGAGTTCAAATCTAAACTGCCGCCTGGAAGTGAAGAGGACTCATGCCTTAAGCACGATTACTTTGAGTCATTTCCTTTTCTTTTCTTCCATTTTCTCAGATGCTCAGCAGCCTTCAGTTTTGGGCCAGTGGTTGGTAAAGTGAGTACTTTCTGCACGTTTGTGAGTTTCTTAAGTTTTTTTTTTTTTTTTTTAAGAACTCTGATCCATATAATACAAAAATCCTCGCCTCCTGACTGCATTACTATAGATCAGGGTGGGCTGGGATTCCAGTGGTGAACATTCCAATTTAAAAGTATCAGAAAAATAACTTCCTGAATTTCAAAAAGTGATGGGCTTGATACTGCCCGGTGGTCCGGTGGTTAAGACTCTTAGCTTCCAGGGCAGGGCCATGGGTTTGATCCCTGGTCAGGGAACTAAGATCCCACATGCTGTGTGGCACTACCAAAAAAAAAAAAAAAAAATGATGGGCAGTTTATTATTCTGTATGCACATTTGTGATACATGTTATGTCTAAACTAACATAATTTGAAATTTATGGAGACACAACAGAACAAAACAATAAGTTAAACAGGCTGCCATGTGTGACTGCTAGGTTTATGGTTTTTATTCAGCCGATTTAAACAGGGCTGTTAAAAGAGTACCTGCTTAAATGTGAGGACTCAAATGAGGAATAAGTCAGAATTGCGAGACTTACTTGTTAGGGGTTAGAGACCTTGTGGCTTAGGGAAGAGTGGGCCAAGCCGGCCACCTGTTCAGATGACCTCTCCTCCCGAAAGTAGTCCAGGTTGGGCGAGCTGGGCCCTTGCTGCTGCGCAGGCCCTTCTCTGGCTGTGGAGAGCGGGGGCTCCCCTTGAGCTGCGGGGCGCGGGCTTACTGAGGTGGCTTCGCTCGTGCGGCTTCGACACGGGCCCACTCGTCGTGGCGCGAGGGCTCAGTTGCTCTGCAGCACGTGGGATCTTCCCAGACGGGGATGGGACCCGTGTCTCCCGCTTCAGCAGGCAAATCCTGGGCCACTGAGCTGCCAGGGAGGCCCCTCCAGGCAGTCCAGGTTTAAAAGGCTCACTCGCGTGGCGCAAGTGAACTAGCTAGTTACTTCCTTTTTTACGGCTTGACGCTTCAGTTTAAAACAGGTGAAAGTAGGTGAAGTCACATTTACTAAGAAGTGCTGGCGAGGGGATAGAAAACACTAATAAAATGTTGCTACATGAGACGGGGGTTGTCCTTGCGCACACACAAGCATGTGGTAAGGTGATGCTAAAGTTCTTTACTTTCTCCTGCCATTTTTAATCTAGACAAATAAGCTTTCTCAGGAAACAGTTGAGTTCTAAGTGAGCATTTAATCAGTGGGAGTTGAAGTTGTTAAGCTTTTTACTTACATATTCTGGTATATGGTTTTGGTTGGTTGACTTTTGTCTTTTGTTTGGATATGATGCTTGGCTATAGAATGTACGCAATTTTGGATACGCCTCTTAGTCTTCTAAGCTTCACTCCTTGCCCGGCTGCAGTAAATGGGTCCTGGTTCCTCAAATATGTGGTCCCCTGTCCTGATCCAGGCCTTTGCATGGACTGTTGTTGTGTGTGGACCACTGCTTGTCTTTCCTTTAAATTTTTTTTATCATTTAATTTTATTTTATGTTTGGCTGTGCTGTGTCTTCCTTGCATTTGCACGGGCTTTCTCTAGTTGTGGCGTGCAGGGGCTACTCGTTTTGCGGAGTGTGGGGTGAGCGTGCTCAGGCTTCAGTAGTCGGTCACGCCGTTTCTCCGAGGCATGTGGAGTCTTCCCGGACCAGGGGTCAGACCTGTGCCCCCTGCGCTGGCAGGTAGGTTCCTACCCGCTGGGAAGCCCTGTCCTCCCACTTGGAACACAGAGGACCCAGCCCTTTAGTGGCCTTATGTGGCCTTTCTCCCTGTTGGGTGAGCTCTTGGAGGGAGGATTCCTACAGTCTCGGGTGAACTGGCCTCTGCTCATGCCTTCCCGTGGCCGGCGCTCAGCGAGTGCTGAGTAAACGGCTTATGACTCGGGACAAGCAGCCCATTTTAATGCCAGCATGTGGCCTGTCTGCTTCTCTTTTTTGTAAGGCATGGTGAAGCAGGAAGGGCCCTTCTGGAAGAAACTGAATATGGAAAGTAAGGGGCTGGCTTAAGGTCTCCCTGCTTTAATCGGGGAGCCGAGACACTGTTTGCCAGGAAGCCTGTTTCCTCTCTTTCCCTTTGTCTTTGTAGCTAACTCAAACGCTAAATAAAAACTACCTGTGAGACACGCGAGCACAGAAGCGCAGCGAACAGCAGAACAGGCCCGCACGTGCCGCCAGGACGGGCCGAGCGGGGGCGCGGCTGCCGCGCCTCCCCCTGTCCCTGGGCAAAGGAGAAAGGTGAGATGCACAGAGGCAGGAGGTGGCGTGGACGTTCCGCAGGATTGTGTGTATACTTTGCCAACTGTCTTTATGTGATTCGTTACTGTTGTTTTTAGGAATTGTTATTTAGGGTAAAACTTATTGTTTAGGGGAGAAAAAGACTCAAATGAGTTACCCCAGCGATTGGTCAGCATTTTGCGCTTGTCTGTTGGTTACAGTATAGCTTTTGAAGGAGCCGATTGATTTGATGAGATTTGCTTTGCCAGTTAAAAAATTCAAGATATCTCAAATTAGTATTGTTCTTGAGTCTGTCTTCCAGAAAGCAAAGGGCCAAAGGTGAATTTTTCAGAGCGCCTTAATGTCTGTAATACTTAATACTTTCAACAAGGTATACAAGGATGGAAACTGCTAAGTGGTGGTTGAGCTGAGTGCCAGCCTGCGGCCCAACAGCCCTAGTGATGAAACTCCCCTGTTGGGTGTGGAGAGAAGAATGTTTTGTCTCCCTGGAAGGAGTTGGGAGCTCAATTTTTAAGTTAACTGGGTTGTCACAGAAAGAATCAGTGGTATGAAATACGTTTGTTATGCTGTCAAGGGTATGTTTCTATCAGCAGTGTTAAACACTTTAAGTAATCTTTCGCTTGTGTTTGCCGTTGTGTTACGGAGGCTGACAGGTCAGGAAGGGTGTTTCTGACTCCAGCTCCCCCCCTCAGCCAGCTCTCCACGCTCTGCCTGTCTTTCTAAAATGTGCGTGTGCTCCTGTGGGAGCCCACTTCTCAGGGATCTCAGGGCCCTTTCGGGTTCAAGACCAGTCTCTCGCTGCTCTTTCTGCCTCTCACTGCACTTTTTTTTTTTTTGCTGTGCTGTGCAGCCTGTGGGATCTCAGTTCCCCAAGGAGGAATTGAGCCGGGGTCCCTGGCAGTGCGAGCTTGCAGTCCTAACCGCTGGATGGCCGTGGGAGCTCCCTCTTGCACTCCGCATTTTGGTCTCGCCTGGTCTCTTCAGCCCTCTGCTGTGGCTGAGCTTTTCCTCGGCTTTTGCTCGGCCGGTTTCGCCTCCGCCTTCCCCTGTGGCCCCCGCACACGTGCGTAGGCTCGGTCGGTGCCTGTGTGGGCACTGCTGGCTTCCGCGTGCACTCCTCGTTCAGCTCTCGTCGTGCACCTCGCTCCTGGAAGGCGGCCCCAGAGCCCCTGCCTGCCTCGGGAGCCCTCGGGAGTGTGTCTTGAGCCTGGGTGCGTGGCCAGCCTCCTCCCGGCCCACCCTCCCTCTGTCTCAGCCGCGCTGGCCTCTGGCCTGTCTGAAGCGCTGCAGCTGCGCTCGGCCCCGGCCCCTGCATCTGCAGCTCCGTCTACTCGGACACCTGCCTGGCTGGCTTTTCACCTGCCTGTAAGTCTTTGCTTAAACTTCCCTTCTCAGGCACCACCCTGACCCCTGACTTCCGATGTCCTTTTGCTGTCTGGCCCTACCCATCTGCCTCCGCTGCTTTTGCCTGGCTTGTATCCTCTGACATTCCAGGTGTTTTCCTTATTTGTCTGTGCGCCAGACTGCATCAAGAGGTCTGTAGCAGTGGAGATTTTTCTCCTTTCGGCTTTAACTACTGTCAGGCTCTCAGTGCCTAGAACAGTACCTGAGTGAATGCCAGTCCTTCAGTGACTGCTTGTATGAAGACTCAGCCCCGCGTGTGTTGGCCAGTGCGTGAGGAGTGGGGTGGATCGAGGGCAGTGGAGCGAGTGTGCTTGCCCTGGTGTGAGGTGGCAGAGGGGGGGCCCAGGGCAGGTGAGGGAGGCCAGAGAGGAAGCTGGCCGGCCCGCGCTCGAGGACAGCGGCCGTCCCCAGACCCAGGCGCCTCCAGGAAGGCTGGACCGGCGCAGCAGAGAGCGCCGGCGTGGCGCTGAGGGCGAGGGGGAAGGGCCGAGTGACCCTAACATTCACGTTTCGAAAGATTTGAGCGGGCACCATTTTTATCTCACTGTGAGCTAGTAAAATGGATAGTGGGCCTCATTTCTGATATACCTCGGTTCCTTCAAAGAGGAAGCTGAGTTCACCTACCAGCTGAGATGTGTCCCTGGTGCCTTCCTACTCATAGAGGAGGAAGCCCTTGGTCTTGAGCGTGGCGCGTGGGCCCTGTGTTTCCCTGGGATCTTCACTGGCTGGCCCCTCGCAGCCGCTCTGAGGCCTCAGGTCCTGTGGCTCGCTCTGTCCCCTTCCCCCGTGAGCGCCGCCAGCGCTGCATCCGCGGCACTTGGGATGCTCCCAGGTCAGCGGCTCCTCTGAGCGCCGGGCCCTGTCCCGGCAGCACACGGCTTGGGCTCTCTCCCTGCACGTGTCCAAGTTCCGAGCTTTTCAGGGTGAGCGCTCAGTTGTCTTCTGGGCTTCACGCGGCGCCCAGTGTTAACTGAGAGTCAACTCTTGGAGATATTCGTACTTCCGAGTCTTCTATTTTCCCAAAGATTTATATATGTGTGTGTGTGTGTGTGTGTGTGTGTGTGTGTGTATATATATTTATTTGGATGTACTGGGGGGATTTATTTTTTTAGTTGTGGCATATGGAATCTAGTTCCCTGACCAGGGATCAAACCCAGGCCCCCTGCGTTGGGAGCACGGAGTCTTAGCCACTAGACCACCAGAGAAGGCCCCTAAAGATTTTTATTTAATAAAAATTGAATTCCTGGGTTTTTACGATTAAAGTATATGTTAGAAATAAGAGCTTCTGGGAAATTCCCTGCTGGTGTGGTGGTTAGGACTGCCCAGTTGCCCTGCTGAGGGCCTGGGTCCAGTCCTTCCCTGGGGAACCGAGATCCCCCAGGGCGCACAGCAGAAAAAGAAATAAGAGCCTCCTGTTTGCATCCCCCCAAAGATTGGAAGTCGGTGCCATCTGTGCAGAGTGGTTCCCCCTGTGTCTTGGAGCAGCGAATCTTCGTTCCCTCCTCTCACTGAGTCCTCACAGCAGCACGTCCCAGAGATGTTAAGTACTGTCCCAGAGTCACAGGCTGTAAGTGCTGGACCTCCTGCAGGGCCTGACCTCTGCTTCTGTGCTCTGGGAACTCACTGTCCTGCCTCTCAGGGGACACTGGAACATTAGACCGTCGAGACACGAACAGGAGGATGGGCCGTTACACTCTGTTAGTAGCATGGCTGTGCACTTCTGCTGACATTCCCTCATTCATGGAGAATTAAGAAACTAGCTGTGTTCCATCGATGAGCCAGAACTCATGTCCTCGGTCCCCTGGATTTGACAGACCTGTGAGGGGGCTGAAACGGGAGAGATGATGGACAGAAGATTACATCTTTGAAAAATCTGTGAAATTGTCTTGCTAAATAATCAAACCTGAAAACTGATCAGGCCTTTGGTCCCACGAGCACTCCCCAGGAGATGCGGGCTGGGGAAAGGAGCCCAGGAAGCTGCGCTGCAGGGCCGCCGTTGGCTGGCTGAAGGCGCGGGGCCCTGCAGGACTGGCGACAGGCCTCCTCCACCGGAGAAGAAGGGGACTGTGGGCCGTGCAGGCTCCTGGAGGCACCCCAGCCGGTTGCCCGCCCGCCGCAGGGCTGTGTGCATCCCGGGCGGGCCAGTTAGGTGGGGATGAGACGGAACCCAACTCGCCTATTTGTGACGGTGCTCCACTTGTGAAAGTGGAGCGCTGACTCGGTTTCTCATTGAGGAGCCTTCCTGTTTTCAGCTGTCACAGTGGTTCTGTTTAAGAAAGGAATCTGTGTCTCGTAGAGCCACGGACAGAATCTGTCAAAAAGTGCGCCGTGGCCTGGGGCTTGCTTCTCAGCTGTGTGGCAAGGGAGCGGCTGGGCAGGCTGGCACACGGAGCGGGTTCGTGTGTTCGTGGCCTCCGTGGCAGAGGGGGAAAGGCGTGAAGGAGACTTGGTGCAGGCTCTGCTGCGCTTGGTCTGTCTGTGTATCCACGGGCGTCATGCCTGCCTGGAGGCTGAGGCCGGTACCGAGCGTGGAAGAGGGCCCGGCGTCGGGTGGTGAGGGGAGCAGAGAGCCCGTGGCAGGAGAGGGCCGAAGGTCAGAGGGGAGGGCGCTGAGTGCAGAGCAGGCTGTGGGCGGGGGCCGCTCTCGAGGCTGCACGGAGCATTTTCATCTGCAGAGGAGCGTGAGGCCTTGCGGGTTCAGGTGGGCGTGTGTGGGTGGGCAGTGCGCGTCTGTTTGCTTTGGAGAGCGCGTTTCTCAGGGTCGTCTGTGAGCTGGTTGGGGGAGGGTTAGGGGCGAGGCCGTGGGAGGCGGCCTGTGTGCCCTGGCTGGCTGCGTGAGTCTTCCCAGTGGCTCTCTGAGCGCCCCATAGGACTGGGAGCCTGCCCGCCTTGAAATTGGGTGTGGCTGCGTGGTCTGCTTTTGACAGTGGGGAGGGGCGCTTGGCCTGTGGAGCCCTGAGAGCCCCGCGCCCCTGCTCCCGGTGGCAGCGTACAGGTACGCGCTCCGAGCGAGAAGGAAGCCTCGGGGTGAGCCAGGTCGTTGCCCGGTAACCTGGTCCCCCAGGCCTGGTCCCCAGACTGGCCGCATGGGCCACCCGGGAGCGTCTTAGAAGCACGGGCTGGGGCCCACCTTCTGCCTCCCCAGGCCTGAGCTCCCGGGCAGGTGGCCGCCTTCGCGGGGTGCCTGAGCCCGCCGCGCTGAGAACTCTTCCTGGAGTTCCCCGAAGGCCCAGCGCTCAGGCCTGGCGCGGCCTTGCTGAGGGGCGCGGGTTCTGCAGAGGAGTCAGCGGGAAGGGCCTGCAGTCAAGCCGCGAGGCCCGTGGGTTGTGGGGAGGGTGTCAGTGACCCCCGAGTTTCTGTTTGACAAAGCCAGACGGAAGCCCATTCACTGTCCGAACAACACCCCGTTCTTGTAAGATTCCATTTATTTGGGTTTCGAGGCTCAGAAACAAGGACGAGGCTAAAGAGGGATGTTTAAAGCGCTCATCGACGCCTTCACCCCCAGGTCGCTTTCTCCGGGACACCCACACTGTGCCCTTTCTGTCTTGACGCCCGGCTTGCTGTCCCCCACCTGCCCTCCCTGTGAGTTGAGGCTCCTTGCTGGCGGCCCTCGTCCCTGCTCCCCACGGTGCCCCGGGGACAGCACCACCTGGATGGGCCCTTAGTGGGCACTGAGGGACCCTGGGCACATCCGTGTGGGGCAGCTTGCTCCGGGCCTGCAGGGGTCCTGTCTGTGTGACTCGGAGCCTGGGCCCTGCCTAGTGTGAGGTGCCAAGATCTCCGACTGCTCTGCAGCTCGGGTTCTGGGGCGGGAGCACTGGCCGGCTTCAGGCTCTTTGCTCTTCGTCAGGTGCGAGGGGGTGGCCTGGGGGAACAGTGCCTGCAGGGGAGCTCAGGGAGACCCCGAGGGCGCGCCCCTGAGGATTCCCCTCTTTATTCCGCGTTGGAAGTTGTCCCTGATTGCGGAAGACCCCTTGGGGTTAGGCCTCATGTTGACAGTTTATGGATTCTCTTCTGTTGAGTTCTGAAATCTGTATAAAAAAGTATTTATTTCTGGAAGTTCAGCTTCTTATAACTTCTTTGAAGACGCGACCGTGTTTTGTTTGTGCGGCGCGGAGGCTGAGCCCTTGCGCGTGTCTCAGGCCCCGGGGCGCTTGCAGCAGCGCTGTTGGCAGAGGGTCCGAGCCGCCCCGTCTACAGCGGGTGCCTGAAGCCTGGCGCCTCCTCCCCTGCCCTCCCTCTGAGTTCCCAGCACCGGAGTGAGGTAGCAGAAACAGTTGTGAATTCCAGCCTAGAGTTCATGGAAAGCTTCTTTTCGAGGGCTTGCTAGTTCCTGACAGACCATCCAGGCGAAACAGGAGGCTCACGCGGCACTAGTCGTCAGACGACCAGGGACTTCCGAGGGGGTCCGGTGGCTCGCACCCGGCCCGCCCAGGGTTGGGGCCGCGGCCGTCCCTGGCCCGGAGCGGCGGCCCACGCGCCGCAACTGAGATCCGCCTGCTGCAGCGGCTGGTGCAGCCAGAACGTTTCTTTCTTGTAATCACAATACGTTTCATGGAAAGTTTGTACAAATCAGAAAAGTGGAAGGAAACTTGGATAATTGTAATCTTACCAACCAGATGCTTAGGTCTGTGCTTCCCGTCTGCTTTTCATTCATCGGACTGAGCCAGGCGCCTAAAGGCAGTCCCCTCTGTGAGGGCCAGAACAGAGTGCAGCAGTCTAGGTGACTGTCCGAGGACGCAGCTGCTCTGCTCTCTCAACTGTCTCTCGTATCTGCCTATTGGAAACACTTGCCTGTTTTATGGGGCTGAGGACTTTGAGGCCCGCGTGTTGCTCGTGCAGTTCTGTCTTCAGGAGATAAGGGTTTGGCGTCTTTCCGCCCCGCTTCCCCTTCCCCGGTCTCCTGAGTCCAGTGGTGTCCGGCTGTCTGCGCCTTCCTGGTGCGCTGCCCCAGAGCGCGTGGCTGAGAGCACAGCAGTGTGTGTGTGTGTTTACAGTCCTGCAGTGTGGACCTGCATGCCAGGGCCCACCCGTCACGGCCGGCGTGCTGTCGGTCTGGGTCACTCCCGCGGTGCCCGTTGCTGGGGGCTGTTGGCCCGGGTCCGCCATTCTCCCTGGCATGGGCCGCCCTTGAGGCACCTTGGGCCTCCTCACAGCATGGTGGCTGCTTCCTGCCGCAGGAAGTGAAGCTGCCAGTCCTTTTGCTTTCTGCTTATTTCTTGGCTGCACCACGCGGCTTGTGGGAGCTCAGGTCCGCTACCCGGGCTTGAAACTGGCCCACGGCAGTGGCAGCCCGGAGTCCTAACCACTCGGCCATCAAGGAGCTCCCCCGCGGACAAGCCTTTTATTTATTCATAAAAACACCTTAAAAAAAAGGATGCATTTGATTTATTTGTTTTTTGACTGTGTGGCATGCAGGGTCTTAGTTTCCGCAACCAAGGATTGGACCCGTGCCCCGCAGGGGAAGCCCAGAGGCGTGCCCCCTGGGCCTCCAGGGAAGCCCTGCCGGCCCTTTGAGAGGTGAGGCGGCTCCAGCCTGACGTCGCTCCTGCTGTGTGCAGCCGGGAGCAGCCACAGGCCCGGGCCAGGGTCAAGGATGTGGAGAAACAGACTTTATCTCTTGGTGGGGGAACGACAAAGACGTTTTGGCCATCTTTAATATGCCACAGGTTTTGTTTGACTCTTTTATTTTTTTAATTTTAAAAATTTATTTAAATTGGAGATGAATTATTTTACACTATTGTGATGGTTTTTTGCCATACATTGACATGAATCAGCCATGGGTATACGTGTGTCCCCCCATAATCCCCCTCCCACCTAATATATCACAGTTTTAACAGTTTTTATTTATTTTTAAAATTTTGTTTTTGGCTGCACTAAGACTTGGGGGATCTTAGTTCTCCGACCAGGGATTAAACCTGGCAGTGAAAGTGCAGATTCCTAATCCCTGGACCGCCAGGGAATTCCAACAATTTTTGGTTTGAATGAATATTTATTAATTGTTATATTGTTCAGCTGAACACTACTTTCCTAGTAAATTGTTTTTCTTTTTCTATTTGCTTGGTTTTCCATGCATCTGTTACTAATGCAGGCTCAGGTTTTCCAGATGAGTTGTGTACAAAGCCTTTGGAGATGGTCAGGTACGCATTTTTCCCTTGGGGAGCCTGTCTGCTGGAACTGTTTGTCTTCCTGCTCCCGACGGGCCTTCCTAGACCCATGCCCGGCTGCAGGCGCCCCGTCTTCTGCGGGGACCACCCACCCCTTAGGTCTCATGTCCCCGCGGTTTGCCTCCGTGTCTTGGTGGTGCATCTTTTGGGGGTTTTCTCAGAAAGTGTGGGAGGCAACGCTTTTAGAGACCTTACGTGCCAAAATGATCTGTGCTTAAACTTGATTGATAGCTTGTCTAGAGACGTAATTTAGATTGAAAATAGTTTCTCTCAAAAAACTGAGGATGGGAATTCCGTGGTGGTGTAGCGGTTAGGACTCCGTCCTTTCACTGCTGAGGGCATGAGTTCAGTCCCTGGTCAGGGAAGTAAGATCCCACAAGCTGAGCAATGTGGCCAGAAATGAAAATAGCTGGAAAATCTGACGGTACTGCTTCATCACTGGGGGGTCTTCATGGGTGTTTTCCTATTTTAAGATAAGTGATGCTACCACGGTCGCCGATTCTGGCCTGTCACCTACCTTTACCCCAAACCGCGTGGTCTCTTTTGTCTTCATCCTGTGGAGTGCCCAGTGGGTCTTTTCAACCTCTTGATTCTGGGTATCTTATTTCTTCCCTAATTTTTAGAAATCCTGACTCCACTTCTTTCTATTTCTCCCCAGCTTTATTATGGTATAATTGACAAATAAAATCTTCAGTCTTCCAGTGTCCAGTGCCCAGCGTGATACATAAAATCAGCACCTCTGCGCCGTACGTGGGGGCTGAGAGTGAGCCCTCGGGATTCTCATCGCGTGTGTCTGTGAGGTGATGGACGTTCACTGAACTTACTGTGGACGTCATTTCCTTGTGTGCCTCCGTCATGCCGCACACCTTCAGCTTACACAGCGCGTGTGTGTGTGCTCGGGTGCGTCCCACTCTGCATGACCCCTGGACTGCAGCCCACCAGGCTCCTCCATCCGTGGCATTTTCCGGCCCAGAATACTGGATTAGGGTGCCATTGCCTTCTCCAGGGGATCTTCCCAAAGTCTCTTGCGCCTCCTGAATTGGCAGGGGGACTCTACGACTGCGCCACCTGGGAAGCCCTGAACTCCGTACGGTCCTGCATGACTGCACACACCTCAGTGAAGCTGGAAGGGAGAGAATTAGAGCTGGAAACCCGTGTGCGGTGTAAGGATCTGAGCCCCCACGTGCACTGGGAAGCGGCCGCTGACCGAGCTAGCACACCTGGCTCCGCCCTCAGTTCCCGGTCGTGTGGGGGGGGCGGTGAGCGTGCTTCACGTTTTCTCTCCCAGCAAGTGTCGGTGTGAAGCCGGGTGTTCTGATCATAGCCCCTGGACTGTGTGTCTTTAGAACTTGCTCGTCTCACAAGCGCACGTCCGTCCCGTTGGCAGCAGCTCTCCGTTCCTCCCGCCCCTCAGCCTCTGGCAACCAACCACCCATTCTCTCTGCTTGTACGAGTGTGGCTTATTTCAGATTTTGAGTGTAAGTGAGAGCACGCAGCGTTTTAATAGAATGTCCTCTGGGTTGACCCATGTGCACGTGGCAGAACCTCCTTGTTAATGGCTGGATAATCTTCCACCACACGCATAAGCCCCCTCCTCCTTTTTGGCCCCTGTGTGACATACGGGGTCTTAGTTTCCCCACCAGGGATCGAACCCTGGCCCCCTGCGTTGGGAGCGTGGAGTCTTAGCCGCTAGACCACCAGGGAAGTCCCTAAGCCCCATTTTCGTTTTCTGTTCCTCTCCGCGTGTGGACTGTTGGGAGCGGTGCTGCAGAACGTGAGTCTGCAGACGCATCTTCAGCGTCCGGGCTCGTTTCCGTCTGGTGCGCCCTCAGAGGTGGGCTTGCTGCGTCCCGCAGCAGCTCTGGCTTCCGTCCTGAGGAATCTGGTCTCTCCCCGCAGTCGCGGCACCGGCCCGCATGCCCACCAGCAGTGTGCCAGGCCTCCCTTTCCCTGTGGCCTCACCAGCGCTCGTGGGCTCTCTGATGGCAGCCGCGCTGACAGGTACGAGGTGCAGGCTCGTCATAGCTCCATTTGCGCTTCCTGAGCGTCTTCCCGTGCCTGGGCCCGTCTGTATGTCTTCTGTGGAGAAACGTCGGTTCCGGTCTCTGAGAATTTTAAACGCCTCTGTCCCTGGAGCTCGTGCCACGCGGGTGTTTCGTTAGCGTGGCTGCAGGTGCTTTGCTTCTCTGCCCCAGGCTGCTGCGGCCCTTCCCCTCCCTCCTCTTCCTCCCCTCGTCTCTCTTCTCCTTCCGGCTCCTTTCCTGCCTCCATCCCTCCTTCCTCCTGCTCTGGCAGCTCTGTAGGAGCCATGATATCCGGGTCTCTCTGTCCCCTGAGTGGCTGTGGAATGCAGTTACAAAGAGAGCAGTGATTTTTTAATTATTTTGGAAATATCTTTACATTTTCACAATGTTCCTTTAAAAATAGAAAGAAAAACTATGATTAGATAATATGTTCACGTGCTTCAGAGTTGAAAAGTGTAGTGTGAAAGTCCCTCCCTGCCGTGCCCCCAGCCGCCTGACCTCCTCCTGGAGGCGCCCGGGCTCCAGGGTGGCCCGAGCGTGCCGCCCTGGAGGACAAGTGTGTGTGCTTGGTGGTTTCTCTCTTGCCCTCTGGTGTGCCCTCTAGATCCCTAGCTTTCTTTTGCTTTTACATTCTTAACTCTCAAGCTGAATTTTCCCCAGATGCCCGATGGCCCTCGATGTAGGCCCCCTGTTGAGATGGAGGTCCAGGAGCTGCCGGCGGGGCTCTGGGCGGGGGCTTCGCCAAGGGCCGATGGGTCGGGACCCACTGGCAGGGTCCTGGTAGGTGGCCTCAGCGGGCTGTTTTGCAGTCTGCCGCCTGGAGCGCCCGCTCCGGCGCCCCCGTCATTTGAGTGCACTCCACTTCTCCCACTGGCTGCCAGGCTGTGGGTGGGGCGGCTAGGACTTTGATCTGGTCTTCAGACTTGCTCCCAGTGTGCCCTGCTATATGCCTTGTAAGGCACAGTTTAGAGGGAAAATAGGAAATGCCTTACAGGTATGTGGATGATACATCTTAATATAGGAGTAGGAAAGGAAGCCTTTCCTACTCACAAAAGATTTGATAGTTTAAAAATTGACATGAAATTGATCAGTTAAGCTCTTTTGAAGTATATACTTTGGTGGTTTTTCTGTATATTGTCAGTGTTAACGTAACCATCACCACTGTCTAAACCCTGAATATATATTTTTGTCACCCCAGTAGGGAGCCCGGTGCCTGCTGAGCAGTCACCCCCCTTGCTGCGTGCCCCCAGCCACCACTCTGCTTTCCGTCTCTGGACTCTCCTGTTCTAGACGTGCCGTAGAAACGGTGTCCTGTGGTAAGTGGCTTTCTGTGACTGGCTGCTTTAGCTCAGCAGTGTTTCTGAAGCCTTGAGGTTTGTCTGTGTGACGGTGTGTGTCAGTATTTCATTTTTATGACTGAATATCCCATTGTATGGCAGGGTCCACTTTTCCCCCCACGAGGTGGCTTGTGGGACTGTAGGTCCCCTAACCAGGTGTCAAGCCTGGGCCCCTGGCAGGAGAAGCATGGGGTCCTAACCACTGGGCGCCAGGAGAGTCGAGATCCCTTCTGATTCCATCTGCTTATCAGTTGTTAGGACATTGGGTGGTTTTTTTTCCTTTTTAAAAATAGTTTTGTCAAAATTCTTGTACAAGTTTTTGTATGAATATGTTTTTAGTTCTCTCTGGGATAGATCCTAGGAGTGGGATTGCTGGTTCTCGTGGCAGTTGGGGGACGTCTTGATTGTTCCCAGCCGCGGCTGCTCCGTTTTCCATCCCTGGCAGAGTGCGAGGGGTCCTGAGATTTGCCGTTCCGCACGGAGGCGAGAGGACAGGCAGGCCTGGGGCCGGGCGCGGCGCCGGCCGGAGTGCCCGTGCGAGGCTAGCGACGGGCCGCAGGCAGAGCGCGCCCGGGTGGCTGCGCCCGGGGCTGGCCTCGAGCGGGCCTGTGTGCCGCGCGTCCCTGAAGTGAGCACAGACGAGGAGCGGGTCCGTCACAAAGGCCTCACTGTGTGCAGAGGGAGCGAAGCTTCGGCCGTGAGTCAGTCCTCCATTCTGTAGGTGAAGCCTCTCGGTGGACAGTCTGGCAGGGTGACGAGCTGTTGCGTCCTCAGCCCCTGTTCTGTGGCAGACTCCATGCTGATCCCAGTGCTCCACACGGAGCTCTTTCTCCTGAGACGGGGCGTCCTGTGGTCATTCCGCGAAGGCAGGACCAGTCTGTTCCAGGGAGACCTGTGCAAAATGTTGGAAAGCAAGGGAGTGTTAGGGAGTGTGTGTGCCTGCTTCCGTCGTGCTTGCAGACTTGACTTTTCCATTTGGGTCTCTCTTCTGCTTCCGTACGAGTGACGAGCTTGGTGCCTCTCTGGGCTCTGGGGGAGGCCTGCCTGCTGTCCGGCACTGAGCCTGCCCCTGGGCACTTGGCTCAGCGTCGCGGCATGGGCTCCGCAGGCTGCGGCTGCACCTGGGAGCTCTGGGAGGGCGGGCGCGGAGGCGTCCTGAGCGCAGGGAGGACACTCTTCCGCCACCCCTCCACCCTCCCCAGGCCCTCCCCTCTCCCGTCTGTACTTTAGACCCTCTGTTGCCCCCTCTGGAGTATCAGCTCCCCAAGGACAAGGTGTGTGCTTTGTTTACCGCTCCGCTTCCGCGTGTTGGAGCCGGGCCTGTGCGCGCTGGCTGGTTCTAAACGCTGGTCGGTCATCCGGGCACTTGTTTGGAGAGTGGTGCTTTTCCCTTCGTTGTGGACACCCCTCCTCTGTTCCGTGTGGCCTCCCCAGCCGCTTGCCGCGCCAGCACCTGCCGTGGAGCGTCTGTGATGTGCGTGGAGTGGGTTGCGCCATCTTCAGAGCTTGTTACACGAGGCCGCACGCGATGCTTGGCTCCCCCCACCCTCCCCTCAGTCCCCTTGGAAAACCGCTCGTCACTCGGAGCTGTTAGCTCCTGCTCTAACTAACGCAGTCCCAGTTTTCGCTGTGACGGCATCACGGGCTCTTTCCTTTTCTGACGACTGTGTGTTGCATTTTGTTGTCAGACATTTTAAAAGGGAAAAGCTTTGTAGGCGAGGGGCGCCCTGAGCCGCCAGCCTCCCTGCAGCAGCAGCAGCAGCAGCAGCAGCTTCCTCCTGGAGAGGTGGCTCTGCCCTTGAGCTTCGCCACGGCCGCCCTCCTGACTGGCTCATCTGCTGTCTTTGTCCTTGTGGACTGACCCTTCGTCTGTGATTCTGTTTTGGAAATACTTACTTGCTTATCTGGCTGCGTCAGATCTCTGTTGCGTCGTGTGGGACCTTTTGTTGCGGCGCACAGACCCTGGCTGAGGCATGTGGGCTCAGTTGGCCCGCGGCATGCTGGGTGGGTGTCAGATCCCGGCCCGGGATCGAGCCCTCATCGCCTGCGTTGCACGGCACACTCTTGACCACTGGACCACCGGGGAAGTCCCTGAAATTCCTGACGGCCTTTTTAGTTGGGGTTTCTGTAAGGAGTGCAAGCAAGTGTGAGAAAGAAGCCCCTCGTCTGCTCTAAGCCCCTCCCCACTTGCTCCCTGCTCCCTGCTTCTCCTGGGCTTGCAGCTCTGCTCTCCTGTGCCTTTCGCTGTTCCTTTTGCGGAAGGGGTGTGTGTGCTAAACTGCCTTAGGTTTTGCACGTCTGAATATACACTTTGGCTCGTGCTTGGTGATAATTTAGAGGAGAAATTGTCTCTTCCCTGAGCACTTTGGAGAGGCTCCGCCATCTGCTTCTCTCAGTCGAGGCCGCACAAAGCCTGTGTTTCTGTTCCTCTCCTCGGCTGAAGTCTGTCCATTAACTTATTCTTTACGGGGACTTAGGTTTGAAGATTTTCTTTTTGTCCTTCATATTCACAAAAGTGTGTGTTTAAGTATTGATTTGTTTCTTTTTATTTTGCTCAGAACCCTGGGTGCCCTTTTTGATCTGAATACTTAAGTTTAGTTTCATCTCTGGAAGAATTGCCATCATTATCCTTCTGAAAATCGCCTTCCCCATCCTTCCTAGTCTCTCCTGGAACTCCAGGGGAATGTAAACCCCCTGAAAGCAGAACGTGCTTCACACGTGCACGTGCGAAACAGTCGCCGCCTTCCCCGTCTTCACGCACCGTCCAGGGGCACCAAGTGCGCCCGCGTCACCGTGCACCCGTTCCTGCCGCCTGCTCCAGGACTTTCCCGCCTCGCGAGACGGAGACGGGTTCCAGTTGAGCACCAGCTCTTCGTTCTCCCCCCCATCCCCTTGCAGCTGCCTTTCTATCAGCGCTTCTGTCTCTATGAATTTGATTACTCTTGGGACCTCATGTAAGTGCAGTCAGGGAGTTCCCCGGTGGTCCAGTGGTTCAGTTCAGTTCAGTCGCTCAGTCGTGTCTGACTCTTTGCGACCCCGTGGACTTCAGCACTCCAGGCCTCCCTGTCCATCACCAGCTCCCAGAGCTTCCTCAAACTCATGTCCATGGAGTCAGTGATGCCATCCAACCATCTCATCCTCTGCCGTCCCCTTTTCCTCCCGCCTTCAGTCTTTCCCAGCGTCAGAGCCTTTGCATCAGGTGGCCAAAGTATTGCAGTTTCAGCTTCGGCGTCAGTCCTTCCTGTGAGTATTCAGGGTTGATTTCCTTCAGGATTGACTGGTTTGATCTCCTTGCAGTCCAAGCAACTCTTAAGAGTCTTCTCCAACACCACAGTTCGAAAGCATCAATTCTTGTGGTGCTCAGCTTTCCTTATAGTTCAGCTCTCACATCCGTACACGACCACTGGGAAAACCACAGCTCTGACTAGATGGTCCTTAGTTGGCAAAGGAATGTCTCTGCTTTTTAATATGCTATCTAGGATGGTCATAGCTTTTCTTCCAAGGGGCAAGCGTCTTTTAATTTCATGGCTGCACTCACCATCTGCAGTGATTTTGGAGCCCCAAAAATAAAGTCTGACACTGTTTCCGTTGTTTCCCCATCTATTTGGCATGCAGTGATGGGACTGGATGCCGTGATCTTAGTTTTCTGATTGCTGAGTTTTAAGCCAACTTTTTCACTCCCCTCTTTCACTTTCATCAAGAGGCTCTTTAGTTCTTCACTTTCTGCCATAAGGGTGGTGTCATCTGCATATCTGAGGTTATAGATATTTCTGCTGGCAATCTTGATTCCAGCTTGTGCTTCATCCAGCCCAGTGTTTCTCATGATGTACTCTGCACATAAGTTAAACAAGCATGGTGACAATATACAGCCTTGACATACTCCTTTTACTATTTGGAACCAGTCTGTTGTTCCATGTCCAGTTCTAACTGTTGCTTCCTGACCTGCATACAGATTTCTCAGGAGGCAGGTCAGGTGTTCTGATATTCCCATCTCTTGAAGAATTTTCCACAGTTTGTTCTGATCCACACAGTGAAAGACTTTGGTGTAGTCAGTAAAGCAGAAATAGATTTTTTTCTGGAACTCTCTTGCTCTGTCTATGATCCAGTGGATGTTGGCAATTTGATCTCTGGTTCCTCTGCCTTTTCTAAATCCAGCTTGAACATCTGAAAGTTCATGGTTCACGGACAGTTGAAGCCTGGATTGGAAAATTTTGAGTATTACTTTGCTAGCGTGTGAGATGAGTACAGTTGTGCGGTAGTTTGAGCATTCTTTGGCATTGCCTTTCTTTGGGATTGGAATGAAAGCTGACCTTTTCCAGTCCTGTGGCCCCTGCTGAGTTTTCCAAATTTGCTGGCATAATGAGTGCAGCACTTTCACAGCATCATCTTTCAGGATTTGAAATAGCTCAGCTGGAATTCCATCACCTCCACTAGCTTTGTTCATAGTGATGCTTCCTAAGGCCCACTTGACTTTGCATTCTAGGATGTCTGGCTCTAGGTGAGTGATCACACCATCGTGATTATCTGGGTTGTGAAGATCTTTTTTGTGCAGTTCTCCTGTGTATTCTTGCCACCTCTTCTTACTGTCTTCTGCTCCTGTTAGATCCACGCCGTTTCTGTCCTTTGTCAAGCCCGTCTTGGCGTGAGACGTTTCCTTGGCGTCTGATTTTCTTGAAGGGAGCTCTCGTCTTTCCCATTCTGTTGTTTTCCTCGGTGCAATTTCATCGCGTTGGTCGCTGAGGAAGGCCGCGGGGTAGGACTGCGATCTCACTGCTGAGGGCATGGGTTCAACCTCTGGCTGGGGAACTTAATATCCTGCAAGCTGTGTGAAAAAGTGAAGGTTGCGTCCGACTCTTTGTGACCTCATGGACTATACAGTGGTGGAATTCTCCAGACCAGAGTATCAGAGTGGATAGCTGTTCCCTTCTCCAGGGGATCTTTCTAACCGAGGGATCGAACCCAGGTCTCCCACGTTGCAGGTGCATTCTTTACCCGCTGAGCTACAGCCAGCTGTGCGGTGTGACCAAACAAAAAGTGGAGCCACACAGCGCTTGTGCTTCTGTGGGCAGCTTTCCTCGCTTAGCAGGGTGCGTGCGGGGCGTGTCCGTGCTGCAGCGTGCCTCGGGACTCATCCTTTTTAAGGCTGAATAACACTCCGTCATCTGAGGGTCCGTTGATCGATTCATTCGCCTGCTGAAGGACACCTTGATCGCTCCCAGGTTTTGGCGACGATGAGATAAAGCTGACACCTCCTTGTGCAGGCTTTCCTGCGGATGGAAGTGTTCAGCTTCCTTGGGTAAATTCCAAGGAGTGGGGTTGCTGGACCGTATGATGAGAGTGTCTTCAGTGTTATGAGCAACCACGAAAGTGTGTTCCCAGCAGCAGTGAGGAGACTTCTTCTGCTCCGCATCCGCTCAGGCGGCCGGTGCCGTCCGTGTGGCGGGTTCTGGCCGTGCTGAGCAGCGTGGGGTGACTGCTCTCCCTGCGGTCCTCCACGGGGCATGCCCCCAGCCACCTCTGGGGTGGAGAAGCCCCTGAGCAGCCCCAGTTGCCTGGCAGGGCTGTGCAGTGCTGCTCCTCCCAGGCCCACCATTTGTTTCTTGGCTCGGGGGTTTGGGCCCCCACCGCCTTCTCAGGCAGTTTTTGAGGGTGACTGTGTCTCCAGGGGCCTCCGGGGGTGTTTGCTGTGGGCCCAGCCCTGGGCGGGCTGGAGGGGCAGCTCAGCACACAGCCCTCTGAC
Organism: Capra hircus; assembly: GCF_001704415.2. Taxonomy (NCBI): domain Eukaryota; kingdom Metazoa; phylum Chordata; class Mammalia; order Artiodactyla; family Bovidae; genus Capra; species Capra hircus. The sequence continues at coordinate 115,889,020 of NC_030813.1, forward strand.
CGCTGACCCCTGGCGAGGCCGGCGCTCCGTCCCCAGGAGCTGGAGCGTGGGGGCGGTCACTTGCCGAGAGGAGGCAGTGGTGGAGCCCGAGGCTTGCCCAGGCCACGGCCCCGCACTCTGTGCCTGCTGAGCCCGCAGCTCTTCGGGGCCAGGCGCCCAGCTGGCCCTGCCCGCTGCTCCAGGCCCGGCTCGGAGGCCTGTGTCCTGTCCCCTGCTGCTGTGCCCGGAGGCTCCTTGCTCTTCACGCCTCATTTCTGGATTTGGAGATTTCCCTCTCTTGTTTTGAATTAGGTGATATACATAGCTCACTTTTTTTTTTTTTCTTTAAAAAAAGTAATAATTTGGCACCTTCACCAGAAATGTCGTGAAGCGTGTTAAAATGGTAACGGAGTTCATTGTAACGTTGAACCGTCATTTGTGACTAAGTGCTCTGTAGCTGTGACACCTTATGTCAGTATGTCTGGCAATAACTGGGCTTGATTGGCTGCTGTTTTCTCGCCTTTTCACGGTCCTACTCTGCTGATCTTGGTCGGTAGCTTTTCTTTGCACTACTTCTCTGGTTTTGACGGGAGAGGTGTGCCGGCCTTACATAGTGATGTTTGGGAAGCTCTCCGTCACTTTCCATGATGGGAGAAATTTGAACAGTAGGAATGCTGTGTTTGCGTGATGAGTAATACACAGCCGTTGGGAAGACTGAGTTGAGCTTGCTTTTATATCGACACAGCGGGAATCAGCTGTGCTGGTCGAATCGCAGGCCCGGTGTGGCAGCATTTCTGGGCATGCACACCCCGGCAGCAGCTCTCAGCTCCGTAGCCGGGAAGGGTGCTTCGTGAACTGATGGTGGGGGACTGAGTGGGACTTGGGCTTCCTGAACAGGCAGATGCCGTCTTTGTTAGGACAGTCACCCTGTCCCAGGCCTGTGGGAGGTGGTGCTGCGCTGGGAGCTTGCGTCTGGCTTCTAGCTGTTGGACTTGGGGCTCCCAGTGGGTGCTGTGGGCACGGAGAACCAGAGCCCCAGGACGCTGCTGTGGGTGTGTGGTGGGCGGTAGGCAGCCTGCTGGGCTGAGCCTGGCTTCTCTTGCCTGGGGCCCCGGGTGCCCTGAGCCCGTCTTGCCGGCCTTCGGCTGGAGGCGCACATTGTCCGGAGGCCTTCTGTGCCAGGACAGCTCGAGGCAGGTCGGTGCGATGCTGAAGGCTGCCCTGTTGGACGGGCGGGTGTGCACGTGGGTCCTGTTGTTGTTTGCGCTGTTCTGCTTTTAAAGCTCGTCCCTCTCCCCCGATTGAGGGCCACTGAGCCAGCGAAGCCCTCTGGGCCGTTCTTGCGTGGTTTCTGTGGGCTTTGCAGGTTTTCTGCCTCTTGGTTGGGTTTTTTGTTTTTCTTGGAGTGCCAGATAGAATGAAAGATTTCCTAACTTACTGGTATAACCTTGGTAAAAAACGAAAACTCCTTGAAAGGTCAAGTCAGTGGTCAGTGCCGTGGTGGGCGTGAGTGGACCCTCTCTAGGGGCTGTGCCTTCAGGCGTCGTCCCAGGTGGAATCCTGGGGAGTAGCGAGCAGCCCGCAGTTTCCAGGGGAGGGAGGGATATAGGCCAGATGCACAGAGAAACAAGTGCCTGCGCGAGGGTGGAGCGCCAGCAGCAGACGCAGGTCTGCGCAGACCAGAGGCTCAGAGCTGTGTCTGATACATGCGGAGATGTGAAGGAACTTGAAAATTCCAGCAGGAGCAGGCAGTCTTGGAAATGTGGTTCACATGTAGGTCATGCTCCCCTAGGCCTGGCACTAAATCCTGAGGGGAGCCAGAAGTCCGAGCCTTTGTGTGAGGATTCCAGACCTGAGTGTCGGCGACTGACCTCTTGGTTGCGTCTGTCGGCTCTGTCTCCTGGTGTCGTGGTGTGAGCTGTGCGCTGCCCAGGGCTGCCGTTCGCGTCCTTCACTCGCACAGGCTGCCTGGGGCTTGGCAGGGCCTCTGGGCGGCGAGCGCGGGGCTGCAGCTGGTGTCTGCGTGTCTGTGCGGCTGTAGCGCGGCGTTGCGCCCTCTGCAGTCACGTGAGTGTCCAGAAGCCGAGGGCCGAGGGCCTCGCCCGCGCTCTCCGTTTCCGGTGCCCCCATTCCTTCCTGAAGGCCCAGCGTCGCCCTGCTCTCATCCCTCGCCAGCCGCAAGAGCTCCTGTTGGCATTTCTCATAGCGGAGGCCTGATGGCAGCAGCTTCCTAATTGGTGTTTCTTTTAAAATACATTTAGTCATCATTCTTGCAGAGTCTTTCTTCTGGACATCACATGCCAGGTGGACAGTCTTTTCCCTTTCCCCCGTTACTCTGATCATGGCTGGCTTCTGTTTCTCATGAGAAGTGAATGGCCATCCATGTCACTGGTTTGTGTTTAATGGACCTTTTGTCCCCCCTCTGCTCTTCAGGGCTTTTCTTTATATTGGTTTAAATGTTTCCACTGACTATACCTGGGTGTGGGTTCTTTTACATACATCCTGCTGAGATTTGGGCTTCCCCTGTGGTTCAGCTGGCAAAGAATCCACCTGTAATGCAGGAGACCTGGGTTGGGAAGATCCGCTGGAGAAAGGAAAGGCTCCCTACTCCAGTATTCTGGCCTGGAGAAGGCCATGGACTGTATGTATATACAGTATAGTATAGTGTATAGTATAGTACATACATATAGTATAGTATAGTGTATAGTATAGTATAGTGTATAGTATAGTATAGTGTATAGTATAGTGTATATATATATATAGTCCATGGGGTTGCAGAGAGTTTGGCACAACTAAGCGACTTTCAGTTCAGTTCACTTCACTTCTGCTGAGATTTGTTGAGCTTCTTGAATCTCTGAATTTATGTCTCACTGAATCTGAAAACTTTTCCGTTTAATCTTTCCCAAATGTTTTTTTCTATCTCATTGTTTCTTCCCTCTCCTCTGGGTAGGAGTAGGAATCCAGACCCTTTGATGTTGGTCTGTAGCACAAGCTAGAATCGAGATTGCCGGGAGAAATATCAATAACCTCAGATATGCAGATGACACCACCCTTATGGCAGAAAGTGAAGAAGAATTAAAGAGCCTCTTGATGAAAGTGAAAGAGGAGAGTGAAAAAGCTGGCTTAAAACTCAACATTCAGAAAACGAAGATCATGGCATCCAGTCCCATCACGTCACGGCAAATAGATGGGGGAACAGTGGGAACAGCGACAGGTTTTATGTTCTTGGGCTCCAGAATCACTCTTGACAACTGAGCTCGCGCAGTGTGGTAACCTAGTGATCACACTGTTTCCATCAGGCACATTTTTACAGATAGGCAGACTCATTCATCGGAGAAGGTGATGGCACCCCACTCCAGTACTCTTGCCTGGAAAATCCCATGCATGGAGGAGCCTGGTGGGCTGCAGTCCACGGGGTCGCGAAGAGTCAGACACGACTGAGCAGCTTCCCTTTCCCTTTCAGGATCGCTGCAGATGGTGACTGCGGCCGTGAGATTCAAAGATGCTTGCTGCTTGGGAGAAAAGCAATGGCAAACCCAGACAGAGTATTAAAACTCTGTCTAGTTTTAATACTAGACGTTGCCTTAGACAGTACTAGAGATATTACCTACAAAGGTCCGTATAGTCAGAGCTGTGATTTTTTTCAGTAGTCATGGATGGATGTGAGAGCTGGACAGAAAGAAAAGCTGAGCACTGAAGAATTGATGCTTTTGAGCTGTGGTGTTGGAAAAGATTCTTGAGAATCCCTTGGACTACCAGGAGATCCAACCAGTCCATCGTAAAGGAAATCAGTCCTGAATATTCATTGGAAGGACTGATGCTGAAGCGCCAATACTTTGGCCACCTGATGTGAAGAACTGACTCATTTGAAAAGACCTTGATGCTGGGAAGGATTGAAGGCGGGAGGAAAAGGGGACGACAGAGGATGAGATGGCTGGATGGCTTCACCAACTCGGTGGACATGAGTTTGAGCAGGCTCCGGGAGTTGGTGATGGACAGGGAGGCCTGGCGTGCTGCCGTCTGTGGGGTCGCAGAGAGTTGGGCACACCTGAGCGACGGAACAACAAAATAGGTCATGGAGGCTCTGTTTCTTTCTTTTTATTAATTTTTACTCTTTTTTAAAGACCATTTCTACTGAGCTATTTTCAAGTTTCTTTGTTATAATATATCTATTTTGTTGAAGTGCAGTTAACTTACTATGTTTCAGACGCATATGAAATAGAAAAAGTGAAGCAAGCTAGATGAAAGTCAAAGCTCGTCATGCAGCTGAGCTGGTTTTAAACGTGACTGCCCCTTAGAAACATATGTGGAGTCTGGAGGAAAAAAGCAGTAGCTGAACGTTTGTATTTTCCAAAAGAACTTCAAGATAGTTCTGTAACACATCTGGAGTTTAAAAAGTGGTAGCAGGTTTTCCTGTTAGATCCTAGTTTTGGTGATATAGAGTTCTATTGTTTTTCTACTGACCAATCATGATACAATGGTATTGAGTAATAACTACATAATCCCAATAGTAAACGATGCTCATCACCTCTCACAGTCGGGTTTCACAGTCAGTCCGGCTCAGCCACTCAGTCACGCTCGACTCTGCGACCGCACGGACTGCAGCACACCAGGCCTCCCTGCCCATCGCCAACTCGTGGAGCTTGCCGGAGCTCATGTCTGCCGAGTCGGTGATGCCATCCAACCACCTCCTCCTCTGTCGTTCCCCTCTTCTCCCACCTTCAGTCTTTCCCAGCATCAGGGTCTTTTCCAGGGAGTCACAGCAGGTGGCCAAAGTATTGGAGCTTCAGCTTCAGCATCAGTCCTTCCAGTAAATAATCAGAACTGATTTCGTTTATGATTGACTGTTTGATCTCCTTGCTGTCCAAGGGACTCTCAAGAGTCTTCTCCAACACCACAGTTCAGAAGCATCATTCTTCAGTGCTCAGCTTTCTTTATGGTCCAACTCTCACATCCATACCTAACTACTGGAAAAACCATAGCTTTGACTAGATGGACCTTTGTCGGCAAAGTTAATGTCTCTGCTTTTTAGTATGCTGTCTAGGTTGGTCATCGCTTTTCTCAATCAATAACCAGACAGAAAATAAAAGATAATTACAATTGCAAGCCATAATGGGAACGCAGTTAACTTAACAATATAAAATAATTACATGCGGTTGGGGGTGAAGCAGAGGGTTGTGAGTGGAGGTGCACACATGCACACGTTCTCGCCCGCTCAGCCCGTCTGTGTCTTCTGGTTGGTGCATTTAATCCATTTCCATTCAAGGGACTGATTGGTAGGTGTGATCCCGTTACTGTTCTCTTCATTGTTTGGGTTCATTGTTTTCCGTAGGTCTCTGCCTTCTCTGTGTTTCCCGTCTAGAGAAATTCCGTTTGCATTTGTTGTAAAGCTGGTTGGGTGGTGCTGAATTCTCTTAACTTCTGCTTGTCTGGAAAGCGTTTGATTTCTCCACCGAATCTGGAGGAGTGTCTTGCTGGGTAGAGTATTCTTGGTTATAGGTGCTTCCCTTTCATCATTTAAAATGTACCGTGCCGTTCCCTTCTGACTTGCAGAGTCTCCCTCGGGAAGTCAGCCTGACGGGCGTCCCCTTGTATGCGGTCTGTCGTTTCTCCCGTGGTGCTTTGAGCGCTTACCTCTGTCTTCAGGTCTTGTCAGCTTGGTTGCCCTGTGTCTGGCTGTGTCCCTCTCTGAGTTTGTCCTTCCTGGGACTCTGTGCTTCCTGGACGTGGCTGACGCTTTCCTTTCCTGTGTTCAGGAAGTTTTCAGCTATTATCTCTTCAAATATTTTCTCAGTTCCTTTGTCTCTGTCTTCTCCTCCTGGGACCCCTATAATGCCAATGTTGGTGCGTTTAATGTTGTGCCAGCAGTCTCTTAGGCTGTCTTCATTTCTTTTTGTTCTTTTTTCTATATTCTGCTCTGTGGCAGTGACTTCCACCATTCTGTCCTCCAGGTCTTCTGCCTCAGTTACTTGCTGACGATTCCTTCCAGTGGGGCTCAGAGGTTAAAGCGTCTGCCTGCAGTGCAGGAGACCTGGGTTCGATCCCTGGGTCAGGAAGATCCCCTGGAGAAGGAAATGGCAACCCACTCCAGTATTCTTGCCTGGAGAATCTCCTGGACGGAGGAGCCTGGTGGGCTACAGTCCACGGGGTTGCAGAGTCGGGCACGACTGAGCGACTTCACTTCCCTTCATCTTCCAGCGTGTGTTCGTCTCTGCTTGTTTGTTCTTTCTTTCTTCTAGGTCTTTGGTAAACATTTCTTGCATTTTCTAAATCTTTGCCTCCACCATTTCCCCGAGATCCCGGATTATCTTCACTGTCGTTATCCTTTCTCGAGCTCCCGGATCGTCTTCACGATCGTTATCCTTTCTCGAGCTCCCGGACCGTCTTCACGATCGTTATTCTGAATTCTTTTTCTGGAAGGTTGCCTGTCTCCACTTCATTTTGTTGTTTTTCTGGGGTTTTATTTTGTCCCTTCACCTGGGATATAACTTTCTGCTTTCTTGTCGTGATTAACTTTCTGTGGTGTGTTTTTGTTTCAGCTGCTCCGAGACTGCTTCTCTTGCTTCTTGTCTGCCCTGTGAGGCTGAGGCTGAGAAGCTTATGTCAGCTTTCTGATGAGGGGGACTGACAAAGGGGAAAACCGGGCCTCCCTCTGCCGGGCGCTGAGGACATCCAGGGGATTTGACTTTGGAGGCCAGTGGGGCTTGACTGTGGAGCTGCCACAGGACCGGGGAGACAGGCCGTTGCAGGGCACAGGCCAAAGCTTGCGCACCAGGAGCCGGGAGAGAGGAGCATTGCCCCACCAGAGCCCGAGCCAGCCATGCCTGGGAGCGTCCAGCAGCCTCCAGTGGAGGCGTGGGCTGACAGTGGCCCGCGGGGTCGGGGGCACTGGATACAGCAGTGTTGGCCTAAGTCCTTTTCCAGGAGGTCTCCATCACTGACGTTATCCCTAGCATAGCTTGCCCTCAGGCCAAACAACAGGGAGGGAACACAGCCCCGCCCATCAGAACAAGACCCAGATTCCCCCTAAGTCAGTCTCTCCCATCAGGAAGCTTCCACAAGCCTCTTATCTTTATCCATCAGAGGGCAGAGAGAATGAAAACCACAATCACAGAAAACTAACCAAACTGACCACGTGGACCACAGCCTTGTCTAACTCAGTGAGACTATGAGCCGTGCCGTGTGGGGCTACCCGAGATGGACCGGTGACGGTGGAGAGTTCTGACAAACGTGGGCCCCTGGAGAAGGGGATGGAAAGCCACATCAGCATTCCTGCCTTGAGAACCCCATGGACAGTATGAAAAGGCAGAAAGATAGGATGCTTAAAGATGAACTCCCAGGTCGGTAGGTGTCCAATATGCTACTGGAGATCAGTGGAGAAATGACTTCAGAAAGAATGAAGACACAACCAGACTGAAAACAGCGCCCAGCTGTGGACGTGACTGGCGATGAAAGTAAAGTCCGGTGCTGTAAAGAACAGTGCTGCATAGGAACCTGGAATGTCAGGTCCATGAATCAAGGTGAATTGGAAGTGGTCAGACAGGAGGTGGCAAGAGTGAATGTCCACATTTAGAAATCAGTGAACTGGAATGGACCGGAACGGGTGAATCTAACTCAGATGACCATTGTATCTACTACTGTGGGCAAGAATAGAATCCCTTAGAAGAAACGGAGTAGCCCTTACAGTCAACAAGAGTCCAAAATGCAGCACTTGGTGCAACCTCAAAAATGACAGAATGATCTCTGTTCATTTGCAAGGCAAACCATTCAGTATCACAGCAGTCCAAATCTATGCCCCAACCACTAACGCCAAGGAAGCTGAACAGTTTTGTGATGACCTTCAAGACCTTCTGGAACTAACACCAGAAAAAAGGTGTCCTTTTCATCACAGGGGACTGGGGTGCAAAAGTAGGAAGTTAAGAGGTGGCCGGAGTAACAGGCAAGTGTGGCCTCGGAGTCCAAAATGAAGCAGGGCAAAGGCTAACAGAGTTTTGCCAAGAGAACGCACTGGTCATAGCAAACACTTTTCCTGTAGCACAAGAGATGACTCTACACATGGACATCACCAGATCGTCAGTACTGAAATCAGACAGATTATATTCTTTGCAGTCGAAGATGGAGAAGGTCTATACAGTCAGTGAAAACAAGACGGGGAGCTGACGGTGGCTCAGATCATGAACTCCTTATTGCCAAATTCAGACTTAAATTGAAAGTAGGGAAAACCACTGGACCATTCAGGTACAACCTCAATCAAATCCCTTACAATTATGCAGCATACAGTGACAAATAGATTCAAGGGATTAGATCTGGCAGAGTGCCTGAGAAACCAGGGACGGAGGTTCATGACGTTGTACAGGAGGCGGTGATCAAAACCATCCCCCAAAAAAAGAAACGCAAGAAGGCAGAATGGTTGTCTGAGGAGGCCTTAGTAGCTGAGAAAACAAGTGAAAGGCAAAGGAAAAAAGGGGAGATATATCCATCTGAATGCAGAGCTCCATAGAATAGCAAGGAGAGATAAGAAAGACTTCCTCAGCGATCCGTGCAAAGAAGTAGAGGAGAATAATAGAATGGGAAAGACTAGAGATCTCTTCAGGAAAATTAGAGACACCAAGGGAACATTTCACGCAAAGATGGGCTCAATAAAGGACAGAAATGGTAGGGACCTAACAGAAGCTATGAAGCAGAAGAGATTAAGAGGTAGCAAGAATAGACAGAACTATCCAAAAAAGATCTTCATGACCCAGATAACCACGATGGTGTGACCACTCACCTAGAGCCAGACATCCTAGAATTCGAAGTCAGGTGGGCCTTAGGAAGCAACACTGTGAACAAAGCTAGTGGAGGTGATGGAGTTCCAGCTGAGCTACTTCACAGCCTAAAAGACGATGCTGTGAAAGTGCTGTCCCCAATATGCCAGCAAATTTGGAAAACTCAGCAGTGACCACAGGACTGGAAAAGGTCAGTTTCCATTCCAATCCCAAACAAAGGCAATGCCAAAGAATGTTCAAACTCCTGCACAGTTGCACTCATCTCACACGCTAGCAAAAGTAATGCTCAAAATTCTCCAGGCGAGGCTTCAACAGGACACGAACCGAGAACTTCCAGATGTTCAAGCTGCATTTAGAAAAGGCAGAGGAACCGGAGATCAAATTGCCAAATCATTTGGATCATAGAAAAAGCAAGAGAGTTCCAGAAAAACATCTACTTCTGCTTTATTGACTATACCAAAGCTTTTGACTGGGTGGATCACAACAAACTGGTAAATTCTTAAAGAGATGGGAATACCAAACCACCTGACCTGCCTCCTGAGAAATCTGTGTGCAGGTCAAGAAGCAACAGTTAGAACTGGACGTGGAACAGACTGGTTCCGAATTGGGAAAGGAGTACGTCAAGGCTGTATATTGTCACCCTGCTTATTTAACTTATATGCAGAGTACATCATACGAAATGCCAGACTGGATGAAGCACAACCTGGAATCAAGATTGCCGGGAGAAATATCAGTAACCTCAGATATGCATTTGATACCACCCTTATAAAAGGGAAGAAAGCAAAGAGGAACTGAAGAGCTTCTTGATTAGAGTGAAAGGAGAGAGGGAGAAAGCTGGCTTGAAGCTCAACATTCAAAAAATGAAGTTCATGGCATCTGGTCCCATCACTTCATGGCAAATAGATGGGGAAACAATGGGAACAGTGAGAGACTTTATTTTCTTGGGCTTCAGAATCACTGGGGACAGTGACTGCAGCCATGAAATTAAAAGATGCCTGCTCCTTGGAAGAAAAACTATGACCAACCGAGGCAGCATATTAAAAAGCAGAAGTATTACTTCGCCGACAGAGGTCCGTCTAGTCAAAAGCTATGGTTTTTCCAGTAGTCATGTACGGATGTGAGAGTTGGACCATAAAGAAAGCTGAGCACTGAAGAATTGATGCTTTTGAGCTGTGGTGTTGGAGAAGACTCTTGACAGTCTCTTGGACTGCAAGGAGATCCAACCAGTCCATCGTAAAGGAAATCAGTCCTGAATATTCATTGGAAGGACTGATGCTGAAACTCCAATACTTGGGCCACCTGATGCGAAGAACTGACTCATTGGAAAAGACCCTGATGCTGGGAAAGATTGAAGGCGGGAGGAAAAGGGGACGACAGAGAATGAGATGGCTGGATGGCATCACCGACTCGATGGACATGAGCTTGAGGAAGCTCCGGGAGTTGGTGATGGACAGGGAGGCCTGGCGTGCTGTGTAAAGAGTCAGACACGACTGAGCGGCTGAACTGATATGGTGGAGTCTCTGTTTCCCCCAGTCCTCTGGAAGGCCTGTAATCAAATTCCACTGGCCCTCAAGGCTGGATGCCCAGCCCCGTTGTTGGATCCCCTGGCTGGGAAGCCTCACGTGGGGCGCAGAGCCTTCAGCGCGGCGCTTGCGCCTCTTCGGTGCCTGTCTCCCAGTCTGTGGGTCGCCCGCCGCGCGAGCGTGGTGTCGACGCTGTCCTGAGCGCGCTCCTCCTGCTGTCTGCCGGCTGCTGCCGCCTCTCTGGCCTCAGGTGTCTTTCTCTGGTGGGCCCCCGCATCCTCCTGTTGGTGGTTCCTAACAGCTGGTTGCAACTTTAGTGCTTTTGCAGGAGACGAGCACGCGTCCTGGTTTTATCCTGGGTATTGTGAGTGATGCACCCGGAGACACCCTTTTTCCGTTACGTTCTTCTTAAGAGGACTCGTTTTCTTTCAGTTGTGTTGAAACTCTCGTAACATTTACCGTCTTGACCGTTTGAAACAATTATCTGGCTGTGCTGGGGGGTCTCAGCTGAGGCATGTGTGATCTTTCAGCTGTAGCACAAGAGCTCTTGGTTGCAGCGTGTGGAATCTGGTTCTGTGACCAGGGATCACACCCAGGTCCCCTGCGTTGGGAATACGGAGTCTTAGCCCGTGGACCCCAGGGCAGTCCCCCCTCTCAGCCGTGTTGAAGCGTGCCATTCGGGTGCTGTGTGCAGGCAGTGTGGCAGCCATCGTCTCCAGAACGGTGTCGTCCTGTGAGCCTGCAGCTCGGCCCCCTGCCTGCCCTCCTTCCTGCTAATGTCTGTGGCTCTGATTACGCGTGAGGAAGCGGCCACACAGCCTTTGTTCGTCTTCTGTGACTGGCGTACTGCTGTCCGCGTAATGTCCTTGGGGTCAGTGTGTGGCAGGTGTCCGCCTTCCCTTGCTGTCTGAGGCTGCGGCACGCCCCGCTCTGTGGATGGACACGGGGCGCCGACACCCCGCGTGCCTGCCTTCCGTCCCCTGGGGTGTGTGTCGGGTGGGCTCGTGGGTCCTGTGGGTGCTCTGAGGAGGCCCCGCTATTTCCTTCCCCTCCCCGCCCCCGAGCACAGGGCTCCAGGCTCCCTGCGTCGCCCTGAGGCCCTGCTTTCTGTTCTGATAGTGGGTAGCCATCCTCATAGGTGCTGTGTGAGGTGGCATTTCTTTTGGGGTTTTGATCTTTTCTTTAGTTTCTTGGTGGGGGATGGCCCTCACTGCACGACTTGTGGGATCCCAGTTCCCGAGCAGGGACAGAACCCAGGCTCCCAAAAGTGAGAGCGCAGAGTCCCGGCCGCCGGGCTGCCAGAGAGCTGCGGTTTGCCCGTAAGAGTGGGCTTGCGGCCCTGCGTGTGGGCCGTGTGGACCCTGGGGCTGGGCGGGGTCCGTGTCCTCTGCTCACCGGCCGCACGCGCCCTGCTGTGCCTTGAGACCGTCGGCTTCTCTCTGTCCAGTCAGCCTGATGTAAGCGGGACTGGAACCCACTTAGACTTGCCTTAAAAACCCCCCGTGGGTCACAGCGGACGGTCCCGGCGTGTGCTCGGGGTCAGGGGGTGGTCCCTCAGGGGGCGTCTTGGTGTGGGGCCCCTCGGTGGTGACAGGGCCAAGCTCTGGTGCGGTGCTCTCCATCGGGGGCACCCCGTCTTGGTGCTCTGCTCCCCTCGGTGGCTCGTCTTGGAGGGCCTCCTCGCTGCCATTGTGGTGTGCTCTTGGGGGCCTTGGGGGGGGGTCTTCCCAGCAGAGTGGGCGCCGGCCTGTTCCCCGTGAGCTGCCTTCACTGGGTGTCCCGAGTGAGGGGCTGCGGCTCCTGGGGAAGCCCCCTCTGCCTGTGGGGCTCAGGCAGCCCATCTGACCCCGGGTGCCGTGCGGGGTCCTTGGTGTGCCCTGTCCAAGGAGAGCTGAGTGTCCTCGAGGCTGCGCCCCCTCCTCGTCCCCATGGTTAGCGTGGGCCAGGCTGGTGGCAGGGGGCCTGCCTCCACCTTCCCCGCCCGTCTGGGCTTAAGCTTTGCGGCCCAGTGGCTGTGGGCGGGCCCCTCCTCTTGTCCTCTGCCCAGGCCTGGCTTTGCGCTGGCCGCCTTGGGTGCTGCCCTGGCGGCAGGTGGGGGGCAGCCCCCGTTTCCCGAGGGCTCGGGGGCAGTGGCGTGACCTCCTCTCCTCGCCCGACTTTTGTGTTCCACCACGAAAACCCAGTCCTGGTCCTTTCACTCTTGTTTTGGGACTCCTGTCATTTCTGAGATATTAGAACTGCCTGTTGGGACCGAAGTCACAGGGAACGCCGCACACCGCCTCAGAATCCCCGAAGCTCCCCAGGTGTGAAGGGTTCCATTGGCGCACTCATCTGAGGTTTGAGACTAAGGTGTTTCTTTTCTCTTTTTCCAACACTGCAGTGTTCTGAGACGGAGGCACCGAGGCTGAATGGAATTCAGCGTCAGGAAGAGCCCTCTTTCTGCTCCAAAGGTGGTGAAGTGCCTGAAGATGAAGCAGGCCCCGGAAGTCCTGGGCAGCGCCAACGGGAAGACCCCGAGCTGCGACGTGAGTCGCGAGTGCTCCGTGTTCCTGAGCAAAGCCCAGCTCTCGGCCGGCCTGCAGGACGGGGTTGTGCAGAAGTTCAACGGCCACGACGCGCTGCCATTCATCCCGGCCGAGAGGCTGAAAGACCTCACCTCCCGCGTCTTCAATGGAGAGCCTGGTGCTCATGATGCCAAACTGCGTTTTGAATCCCAGGAAGTGAAGGGACTTGGGACCCCACCTCACACTACCCCTGTCAAAAATGGCTCTCCAGAAATTAAGCTGAAAATCACCAAAACCTACATGAATGGGAAACCTCTCTTTGAGTCCTCCATATGTGGCGACGGTGCGGCCGCCGTGTCCCGTTTGGAAGCAGACGGACAGAGACCGGAGCACAAGGCCCGGAGGAGCCGCAAGAGAAGCGCACAGCGTGGCTCTTTGCTGGAGCACGGCCGCGGGGAGGCTGCCCTAGTGTCCAGGGTCTCCAGTCCTGTGGACAAAAAGGTATTTGTGAATGAGGGGCTCTGGGCGGGTGGCAGGGGGCCTCGGAGGACACGCGACGTGTGAGAAGCGATAGGAGGTGGGCGGTGGCCCCCGTGGCCGGCTCTCCATTTGCTCTGAGGGCTCGCCGCGGGGACACTCACATCCTGTTGAGCTGGGGCCTGGAGACAAGTGTCAAGACTGCATGAGGTTCTGAATCTGGGCCTGGCCATCCCAGAGCCCTCGGCCTTCAGGCGGTCCTGTTTCACAGAGCTCCTCTCCGCCTGATGGCGGTCAGTGGGGGACCCTGTGGGGCTTCCCCGGTCTGTGCTGTCTGAGGAGCGCTCCCGCCGGCCTCCCCTCGGTCGCTGTCCGCCGGGGGCCCACTGTCCGCTGCAGGGGCCCTGCGTGTGGCTTGCCCCAGTGACCACGGGGCGTGCTTCTGCCTGCATGCTCCTGGTCCCCAGCGCGGAGTGCAGTGCTGGAGTGCGCGTGAATGCACATTCAGGCTTCGAAGGCTGGGGTGGGAATGTGGGATGAAAACATGGTGTTTATGCCACAAGTCTTCAGTGACAGGCGGGAACCTCCACCCTGGCAGAGGAGCTGCAGAGGGCTTTGTGCGCCTCTGTTCCTGAGCTGGTGGTCTGCATGAATAGGGTCTGGCAGGCCTCTGTGCGCTGGCCAGGCGAAGCTCCAGGCCTGCTTTCAGGAGTAGGGGCAGGGGCTTGAGGCCAGTTTGGGTTTTTTCTCACCAAGGCTGGAGGAATCACTGTAAAATTATAGTGAGGAATTTAGTTTACGGCCCCACAGATAGGACAGGAAAGGATGGGCATTTCCCTGGAGGAGCTGAAATAACGAAGACCTTCAGGGCTTATGTCTGTTGAGTGCTGGGGTGAGGGGCGCAGGGCGGCTCTGGCGTAATCACAGTGATGGTGGTCTGGGCTGCTGTGGCCCTGCTTGAAGCCCCCTGGTGGATCCATGCTCCTTTATAGGGAAGAGGCTGCGGTTGATTTTGTTAAAACCTGGACAGGTCACCTGCTTTTGCCTCTCTGAGTCTGGCTGCGCCCTCCGAGTGGGGACGATACTGCCTGTCCTGAGGGCGTGGGCGCGAGGCTGAGGTGACAGCCTGAGAGCCGGCGTCTTTGTAGGAGTGTGTGACGCGCCCGCCCAGTGCCCGCCCTCACCCCCGATGGGCGTGGCGACTGCACTCGCCTCTGTGCACGCGTGTGGGGCTGAGGCTTAAAGCCAGTCGGCGATTCGCCTGTGCTCAGCCCCCTGGCGAGGGCGCCGCTCTTGCCAGGCCTTCAGCCTCCTCCTGGCCTGGGTTCTGAGGTGCGGAGGCTGAGGCTCCGGGAGCCCAGGCCTTGGGGGGTGGGGGTGGGGCTGGGCCTGCTGCCGAGCCCCCACGTCCTGGCCCCCCTGGGGTCCTCCGTCCCGAGGACTGACTGTCAGACAAGGGCTCAGAGGGGCGGAGGGCCAGAGGATGAATTCCATGAGAATTCTTGTCCAGCCTGCGAATAAAGCTCCACTGAAGGCCTCCCACCAGGCCAAGGAAGTGGATTTCTGCAGAGACCTTTGTAACGTCGGGCACCTCTGTGTGCCAGGTCCTTGCTGACCTTCTAGCTGAGGGCAGGAGATGAGCAGTTTCGATGAAGTGCTCTCAGGGCTGTTGGCTAAAACCAGTGAGGGAACCATGAGGGAAAGCACACTTCTTTTTAGGTGTGTGTGTGTGTGTGCACGTGTGTGTATGGAACCTGGTCTGACTCACCCTTGGTCTTCTGTGGATAGGAAGCTGGATTTAGGGCTAGGTACTTGACGTATCTCTTGTTCGTTTCCAGATTCCAGCTAAGAGAGAGTCCTGTCTGAACAGCAGCAGAGACGAAGGCCAGCCGTTGAGGTTCGGGGTCGGGGACCTGGTGTGGTCCAAGGTGTCCGGCTACCCGTGGTGGCCCTGCATGGTCTCTGCCGACCCGCTCCTGCACAGCCACACCAGGCTGAAAGGTACCGGGGGGCACAGTGGGGGCTGCCGTTCCGTCTTCGTCTTCTGCGCTTCACTGTTCCCATCGCCCAGCTTCTCTCTTCCTCTTCCTTCAGCAGCCCTCCTGCGGCCCTTTATTTCCCCCTTTTTTATTGTGCTTTAATGCACAAACATAAGATTTACCGTCCTAACCGAGTACTCAAATGAGTGGCATGAAATACGTTCACATTGCCAGATAGTGGTCCCCACCACCTGCGCCCAGAGCCCTGCTTGCTCTGTAGACCTGAAGCTCTGTCCCTGCGAGGCGGCGAGTCCTCAGGGCCCCACCCTAGGCGCTGGCGGCCCCGCTCCGCGTTCCATCTGCTGTCGTCTCCCTAGTGGTTAGTGACGGTGAACACCTTTCCATGTGCTTGCTGGCCCTTCATACAGCATTTCAGTTGGCTTGTTGGTGGAGGTGGGTTGGATTGTTACCTTTTTTTTGTGGTTCATTTTGCAACTTTGAAGTTAGTGATTCGGACGTGACACATTGTTTTTAGTTTTATATCCAACTTGGATATGTACTTTATCTGACTGAGTTAGTATTAAAGGAGAATGGTCTTTGCCTTCTCATTTGCTTTTCAGGTTTTATGATAATTTATTATTATTTAGATATATAGTAATTAGTTCTGTCAGCATGATTTTCAGAAATTAGTACTTTATATTGCATTTTAGTTTAAAAACGTCCCAGTTTATTTTATTAGGTGGGAAAAAGGGAAAAAGACTAGAAATAATCATCTTTGGTGTCATGAAACTTGAATTATAAATCCAAGAAGTTAGAGAGCATAATGTGATGTAATGTGTTATGATACAGATTAGAGCAGATGCTTAAATAATTGGACAGTTCATGAAACATAAGATCTCATGTGGTTTTGGAGGGAAAAAAAACAAAATTGGGTGGTTTGAGTGTCTCATAAACAGTTCTTCTAGAGTAGACTCTGAGTTTGGTGTGAGGAAGGTGAGACGTGGTGATGCAGGGCTGGAGCTGACCACGTTGGTGCCTAGGTGGCTGTGCCCTCCAGGGGCGTGGGCAGGCGGGGTGGGGCCTGCCCCAGTGGCCCCTCTTGGCCTCTGGCTGGAGGCCTGAGCTTTGCCGCGGTGTCGCTGCTGGGAGTGAGGTTCGGCAGTGCCCCCTGGCAGGCAGGCTTGGGAGGCTCAGACGGGGCTGAGAGGCCCTCTCTTGTGTCCCGAGACCCCGGTGCACGTGTGCAGGACGCCGGGGCCGGGGAGGCGCCTGTGGGCTGGTTCTGCTTCCGCCCTGGTACAGGGTGTGCAGCTTCCTCAGCTTGCCAGCATCGGGAGTCTCTGTCGGGGCTTTCGGGGCCCCAGGACGCACCCCAGAGGCCCCTGGACTTGGTCAGAGTGCAACAGAAGTGCCAGTTGAGGCAGAAGCCGGGCTGCCCGCTGTGGTCGGGGGGGGCCTTCTGCCTCGGCGGCAGCCCGCCCTCCCAGCTCCCGGTGGCCCAGGCAGAGCCCTCCGGGGCCCTGTGACCCCACGCCGGTTGTCTGGAGAGCACATCACGTGCAGTCTCTCGGGGTCCTTTTCAGCGCTGGGATTTCTGCCTCGTTTCAGCCTCCCAGTGTCTCAGACCATCCTGACTAAAGGCGTCTTTCCGTGTCTCTCTGTTCCAGCTGCAGGGCTTAGTTCCCTTCACTGCACAGTCCCCCGGGTTAGGGTTGGATAGTTTCTATAGCCTGCGGCAGCTCCATCACTTCACGGCAGACAGATGGGGAAACAATGGAAGCAGTGAGAGACTTTATTTTCTTGGGCTCCAGAATCACTGCAGATGGTGACTGCAGCCATGAAATTTAAAAAAGATGCTTGCTCCTTGGAAGACAAGCTATGACAAACCTAGACAGCATATTAAAAAGCAGAGACATTACTTTGCCGACAAAGGTCCGTCTAGTCAAGGCTATGGTTTTTCCAGTGGTCATGTATGGATGTGAGAGTTGGACTGTGAAGAAAGCTGAGCGCTGAAGAATTGATGCTTTTGAACTGTGGTGTTGGAGAAGACTCTTGAGAGTCCCTTGGCCTGCAGGGAAATCCAACCAGTCCATCCTAAAGGAAATCAACCCTGAATATTCATTGGAAGGACTGATGCTGAAACTGAAGGTCTAATGCTTTGGCCACTTGATGCAAAGAACTGACTCATTTGAAAAGACCTTGATGCTGGGAAAGATTGAAGGCAGGAGGAGAAGGGGACGACAGAGGATGAGATGGTTGGATGGCATCACCGACTCAGTGTACATGAGTTTGAGCAAGCTCCAGGAGTTGGTGATGGACAGGGAGGCCTGGCGTGCTGCAGTCCGTGGGGTTGCAAAGCGTCGGACACGACTGAGCTGAACTGAACTGACAGCAGCTTCTCTGAGTGAGACTGACGCGCCACCACTGGTGTGCGTGCTCCGGCTCAGCGCTTCTGCACGTTTGCTTGAGAAACGGCAGCCGTGTCCTCCTGGTTGAGGCACAGACTCTGGAGAGTCAGTCGGCTGCCGGGGCCCGGCTCAGCTGGCAGTGAGCTGCTACTCCGTGTCTTTAAGCTCCGAGGTTATTAGGGTGTCTCCCTAAGTATGAAAGACAAAGGTGATGATGACGCTACTTTTGGGGAAAGATCTTAGCACAGAGACTGGTGAGCTCTCAGGTGTTATCATCAGCCTTTTTTTTTTTTTACTTTTAAAACCAGAGATTGTATTGTGTCTGCATCCCCCGCGCCCGGTCACCTCTGGGCTTTCTCCTGAGAACATTGCTGTTTGAGCAGTTGCTTCCCCTGAGCAGTCCTGGTGTTTGGTGATTCTGTTTTAATAGTTTTGTGCCAGCCGTCAGCGTTCTATGTTGCCAGGCGTCCCCGGAGCGTTCCCAGAGCCGAGTGGCCACGGATGGAGTCTGTCTTGTCTTGTTTTCCATGTGGAATATTTTGTTTATTACTACTTTTTCCAATTTGAAGCTTTTCCAGCCCACTGTTCAGAGTGGAACAGTGCTGTGGATGCCACCCACTCTAAGCTAGACTTGCCAACCTTAAACGCTTTGTTTCACCTGCTCGCTCTCTTTTGTATATGAATACACTCCCCTTTGCCAGCTCATCTGAGCGGGTGCTGTACCCATCCTGACACTCCACCCTGGCTTGTCAGCGGCAGTCCTCCTGGAACGAGGCCAGAACCCCGCCTGCATGTGGGAAAGCGGCCCGCCAGTAGCTGGCCCTTCGTCTCTTGGGGCCTTGCTTAGATCTCCCAGGAACCTCCAGGTGGCACCTGCTCTTTTCTTCACCCTGAGGTTGAGTCAGGGTGCCCTCCCAGCCCCTGCGGGCGAGAGCAGACCCCTGGCCCTGGCCTTGTGAGCAGACTCAGGCCCACCGAGGCAGGCGAGCGCCATGCAGGTAGGGCGCAGACTTGGCCCTTCACTGGGGCCTTCTTGAAAGGAGGGCTTCAGTCCAGCAGTGCGCTTCTCCAGGAACTGTCTTGGCTGCAGGGGAGGCAGCCTTGGTCAGCAGAGGCCAGCTTCAGAGCGCTGACAGTGTCGTTTGGAAAGCAGCTCGGAAGGCTGAGAGCCAGGATGGGTTGCAGGGGGAGTCAGATGACCTTTGGAAAGTGAAGGGGTCAGGGGAACCTGGGAGACCGTGGGGCTGGCCCGTGCCGTGGCCCCTGCCCAGGAGGTGTGGACCAGAGTGTCCGGGGGGTGCTGGCCGCTGTCTCAGTGGCTGACCCGCACTGCATTTGGGGCCTGGCTCCCTGGGCACCTTCCTCTGAGGTCTGGTCCTCCCTGAGGACCCGCTGGTCTGCTGAATGCTAGCTCTCCATTTTTATCCTTTTCGTGGTGAAGGAGCTGGCGCTTTTCTGTGAAGGTGAGCTCCCTCCTAAAAGGTTACTTACATACTGAACGTTACTGTCTTCACTCTCTTTAATACTCGCACTGTTCCAGACGTGGCCTCTGGGAGCCCAGGGAGTCCCTCTCAGCCGTGTGCCCCCGCCCTGGCTCTGTCTGTCTTGGAGCCTTCCTCACGCGTGCTAAGCACTGACCACACTGCGGGCTCCCTTTACACTTCCTCCGCCCCAGTCCTTCAACCAGCTGTTCCTCAGAGGAAGCCTGGGTCCTCTGCGTAGCAAGTGGTGTGTGGCCGCCCAGGTCTGGGCTCTGGTTGTGTCCAAGGCCTGGAAGGCAGAGGATGGAGGGTGAGGCGGGTGTGCCGGCACGCTGCCCCCGCTCCCGCTGCAGCACCTGGGATGGTGGGCCTGAGGCTCAGGAGTCCTTGCTGGGAGGACACGTGGAGGAGGGTGGCTTCGGGTGTGGAGCTGGCTGAGCCGGGGCTTGGGAAGCAAGGCGTTTTGATTCCTGTAAGATGGAGCTTCTCAGCCTGCTCCTGATTCCCACCCCCAATCTTCTCTTCCTGTACGTGCTTCTTTTTACTTGTCATACTTGGGATTCCAGGAGTGCTTGAATCTGAATCAGTAGCAGTGCATTTAAGCTTTCCTTAAAAGATAATTTCACGCATGTATTTTTGGCGGCGCTGGGTCTCCCCAGGGGTGGCGAGGGGCCACTCTGGTTGTGGTGTGCAGGCTCCTCGCTGCGGAGGCGCACAGGCTGGGGGCGCGCGGCTCAGCGGCGGCGGCGCCTGGCTCCGTCGTGGCCCCCGCACCCCAGAGCACAGGCTGCGCACTCGCGGCGCGTGGCCTAGTTGCTGCGCAGCATGTGGGGTCTTCCCAGAGCAGGGATCGAGCCCGTCTCGCTCACGTCGGCAGGGAGACTCTTCACCACCTAGCCGCCAGGGAAGCCCGCACGTGAGCTGTAGAGACTGAGGTCGAGTCTGTGTGCAGAAGAGAGCACAGCCGCGTAGAGCGTTCAGGCCTCCTTTGCAGACCTAAGCGCGCTTCTGCCGTTCGTAGCAGCAGCGCTTGTCTTGGTGACCGTCTGCCAGGGCACACGTGGCCGAGCCAGCGGCTCTGAGGCCTGGCCCTCTAGGTTGGAATCAGGAGGTGACTGGTGTTCTGGGTATTACACTGAAGAAGACTGGATTCTCTTGCACCTGGGAACGTTACCGTCTCCCTGGGGTGCCCGGGTCCTGCTGGCCTCCCTGCAGACACTGGGGCGTCGGTCCGGCTCTCCTCTGTTGGGCCGCTGGTCCGTTGGGTCCGGCTCTCCTCTGTGTGGAGGGTCTTATTCTCGCCTTTTCTGTGTTATTATGTAGAAAGGAGCCCTCATTGCTGTATTTCTAAGTTCCAGCATTTTCTGCAAATACTGCAGGTAGTCTGACTCTGTCACCTTCTGAGTTGATACTGTGATTGTCCTTTCTGCTTGTTCTGTCAACTAGGAGGAGCGGTGAGTTAGGGTTTCCCACTGTGGTGGTGGACGTGCCCTTTCCTGTTTGAGTTTTTGTCAGTTTCTACTTTGCCTGTTTGGGGGCTCCGGTGACCCCCCCAAGGACCAAACCAGGAAATGTGGGCCTGGCCATCCTTGTTCCTTGTTTCCCGTGGGGCGGACTCTGGTCTGCTCGGCCTCGCCCAGGTTCAGGGTCCACCTTGCGTCTGATGGGCCGTGATGGGGAGGAAGCGAACTCGGTACGACGTTAAAGTGCCCGAGCTAGTGGTGGCCAGCTTCTCTCAGGAGGGAGGGCAGGTGGGGCCTCAGTGACCAATGTTTTCCTTCCAACTGTAAGGATGAAAATCCAAGGTCACAGGGAGGAAGGGCTGCTAACGGGTGGTGGGACAGTTGGTTAATTATGGTTATCAAAGAAAGTAAAGAATTCACCTCTCGATTTGGACCAAAATAAAATTCAGATGGCTTAGAAAGAAGCCTTAAAAATAAGAGAAAGTTGGGTTATGTTTGTTATGACATTTCTGAGCAGAAAAGAACTTTAAAAATGTTAAATTAATTTTATAAGCTTGGGATCAGCCTGTCATGTTCTCTGCTTTCTTTTTCCCAGCTGACATGTAAGGAGCACTTTTACCGTCTTTAGCTATTTATTTGAAAACTGTGTGCGCCCACATTGTTCCATCATGTGCACTGTGACACATTTTCCTCAGTTCTGCAAACGCTGCGGCATCTATCTGTGTCCACTTTCACAATCACGAGGTCTTCGGAAAGAAGTCACAAATCTCCTGACATAGTTTTGAATCTTAGCTATTTTAAAATCAAAAGAAGTATACACACTTATAAACAAGTCAAATTGTCCTGAGAGATTAATAGTGGGAAACAGTCCCCTGCCCTCCCGGAACTTATTGTTTTTAACTCTTTAAACATTTTCTTTTGGCTTTAGCTTCTCTTTTATCATCAGATATTTTCTGTTGACTTTCTGTTACGGTAAATGAAGATTGATCTCCTCAATCATTTCCTGTTTCTTTCCCTTCCATTCTTTCCATAGAATTAACTCACTATTTTTATTACATCAAACATAAGTGTCCATTTAATTTTGACCGTGTAAATATCATTCAGTGAGAAATCCAGCTGTGTTCTCAATTGCATTTTATTTCTTGTACAACCTTTTGTCTTTTTTCTGGAGATAAATATTGCATTTCTCGTGGAATTGTATAGTTCGCTGCCATTTAGTTAAATTTTTTCGTATTTGTTCTTCTGTCTTTAAAGCTCATGCTGTCACGTGGTTAGTTTCTCTGATTGGGGATAAAAATGGACGGCCGTGGTGGAGCCCCGCCTCCTCTCTGTCCGCCTGCCTTCCCGCTGCCTGGTCTCCTTCGCTGAGGAGCCCTGAGGAGCCCACGCGGCTTGTCCCTTCTCCCCTTCCTCGAGCCCCTGGGCCCCGCTCCCCCCCCCCGTCGACTGTCACTGGCCGGCGGCGCCGGGACTGGTGCCCTGCTCTCCTCGGCTGCCCTCGGTCTGTGGCCCCGCGCCGCGCCCTTCCTCGGTCTGCTATCCTGTCTCGCTGCGGCGTGGGTTTTGGCATCCTGAGGAAGCGGTGGGGGTCGCTTTGAGTTCCTGGGTTCGGAGGGTGCCGCTGCTCTCACACTCGAGCTTCGGTGTGACTGGATGTGGGATTTTATGTTGGACGTAATTCTCCAACATAGGAGAAGGCATTGCCTTCCAGCATCCAGAGCTTCTGTCTGTCATTTCGTGAACATGGACCTGTCTCTTCCTCCCCCAGCAGCTCGACTGTCCCAAAGCTGTGCCCGGACCTGGGTGTCGTGTGAGGTGCTGGCAGGGTTAGTTCTGACGCGTGTTCCTGGGTTTGGTAAACTCTCTGATGAGTTTCTCTTCGGAAGGCCAGTTACCTGTTTTCATGGTGGTATTGTCAAATTTCAGATGGCGCTTCTCTCTCCTCCTTCTCTTCTGACAGCAAACTAGAGTTCTTCTGTGTCAGGCGTCACCTCCTGGTGTGGCGTCTGTGGCCCTGCAGACTGTTGACTCTGGGAGCTCTGGGCTCTGTTAGAGGCTCCTCTGGGCCCGGGTGCCTGCGCTGGGCCTTCTTGCGGAGGACGGCGTTCCGCTGCCTGCGGCCCGTAGAGGGCGCTGCTGGCTTTCTTAGAGGTGCTGGCTGGTGGTTGCCTGGCTGAGGGAATCAATCTCCACCTTTTGGGGCAAAGGCAGCGTGGGAAGCTGTTCCTGTGGTGTGCTGGTTCCCTGGGAAGTGCGCTTTGCTGCCGCGTGTCCAGTGTCCTGTGCGAGGGCGCAGGGGCTGGGGCGGTGGCTCCTTCAGCATCTGGGGGCACTTGGTGGCCTCGAGCTGCCCTCCCCGCAGCGTGGTGCGTGGGGGGGGCTGGGGTTTGCGCCCGCGGCCCCCTCGCCGCTGTCCTCTCTGCTCTGACTGATGGAGTGTCTTCTTCGTGGCATGAGGAGGGAGGAGATGAGAAGTGAGCCGGGTCGGTGGTCTTTCCTCGCCGGCTTTGAATCCTATCTAAGTCTCATGAGTGTATTTCCCCTTTTGCTATAGAGTGTGGTGGGGGGGAAAAAAGGATTTATTTTGAGGTTAATGGATTCCAACAGCACCAAGTAAAATGACTTCAAAGCCACTCCTAACTTGATATCAGTGATTATTAATAGATTTGCCTAATTTCATCCCAAATTCTAACTTTGAAGTTCTAACATTTTATTTTAAAAACTAGGTCAGAAAAAGAGTGCACGCCAGTATCACGTACAGTTCTTTGGTGATGCCCCAGAAAGAGCTTGGATATTTGAGAAGAGCCTTGTAGCTTTTGAAGGAGAAGGCCAGTTTGAAAAATTATGCCAGGAAAGTGCCAAGCAGGCGCCCACGAAAGCTGAGAAAATCAAGGTGACAGACGCTCCTTAAGTACAATCTTAGACGAAACTTTTATTTTTATTCGTAATTATTTGCCTTGTTTTGAACTGTGGTTGCTTGAAGCGCTGCCGTGGCTGCTCACGTCTGCCGCTGCTGGCTCTGCCCAGCGCGCTGCGCCCCACGGCACGGCAGCTTTGTGCAGACACGTGGTTTACCTGTTTGCTCCTTTGATGACTCCCAGAGATAGTTTCCTAAGCTTTGTTTTCCTTTATGTATGCACACGCACAGAGACACACATATATATGATATTATATATGTGTTCATTGTAATTGTAATTGATTTCTAGTTTCAAGAAACAGTAGAGTTATACTGGTCTGAACTCTAAAACCTTCAAGTTAATTGGTTTTTATATTTTTTATTTCTAAATTTACCTGAAATTCTGAAAGTGCCCTTCTTTAAAGTGGGTTAATTTTTAATGTTTATTTGATGAAAGTTACACATGTCTTGTGCTTTCTTTGCAGCTGTTGAAGCCCATTTCAGGGAAGTTGAGGGCCCAGTGGGAAATGGGCCTCGTTCAGGCCGAGGCCGCCGCGCGCATGGCGGTGGAGGAGCGGAGGGCCAAGTTCACGTTCCTCTACGTGGGGGACCAGCTCCACCTCAACCCCCATGTGGCCAAGGAGGCGGGTGTGGCTGCGGAGTCGCTGGGAGAAGCGGCAGAGCCCTCAGGAGGCGGAGAAGAAGCTGCAGACAGCCCTAAGTCCTCGGGGGAGGAGGGCGCGCCTGTCAAGAGGAGACGGAGGGCCAAGCTGTCCAGCTCCACCGAGAACCTCCCTGGCGACCCGGGGCCGGGGCGGGCCACACCGCAGAAGGTGGCTGAGGCCGACCCCAGGAGGGGCGCGGGATCCCCCCCCGGCAGGAAGAAGGCCACGGCCTCCACCCCGAGGAGTCGGAGGGGCGACGCGGCGTCCCGGTTCCTGGTCTTCTGTCAGAAGCACAGGGACGAGGTCGGTGTAGGGATGGCTCTGAGGGGCTGTGCTTTGTGGGGGGGGGTCTGGCCCCGGCCCCCGGCGCTGTCGGCCGGGCCGTAGTGCGCCCTCTGTACACGCGGGTCTCAGGGGCAAGTGTCATCAGGGGGAAGTCAGTGCAAGCCTTGGGGGCAGAGATCCTTGCCTTTGTGCTCTAGAATATTCCTCCTGACTATGGTGGGAAGGTCCAGGGACAGTGGGAGGTGGGCTGCTCTTTGTTAGAAGCTTGGCCTTACCCTGACCTCCAGCCCAGGTCAGCGCCTTCCCCAGGAGGCAGCTCAGAAGCCTCCAGGAGGTGGTGCGAGATTGGATTTACAGAACTTGATGCTGCCGTGGGCCTGAGCGTGTCGGCACCTGCTGCCGCGGTGTGTGAAGGGCGGCCCGGTGTCAGTGGCTAAACATTTGGCTGGTTTTCTTAATCATTTTTGTAGGGTGAACTGAGCTTATTTGAACATCGTCAAGTCTCGATTCCCCTTCAAGAGCTCAGGCCGGCATCGCTGGTTCTTCACTGTTACTTGAAATGGGTGGTGGGACTCTTCTCAGGATTGCGAGGCAGACGTGTTGGGAAGCCTGTTGGGATCCGCCGCTGCAGACTAAGCGCGCGTCTCAGCAGGTGGAGAGCGCGCGTCTGATGGCGGCGGCAGCGGCTCTGCTTTTCTGGCTCTGCTGCGCGGCTCCTGTGCTCTTGGCTCCGTGACCAGGGGTTGAGCCTGAGCGGTTGGCGGGGAGAGCGTTGACTCCTCACCCCTGGACCCTTGGGGAGGTCCTTAGGTGTGACTGCTTTCTGACACAAAGTTAGCAGGCGGGAGTAGATGGGAACTTCTTCCTTCCGTCTGCTGAGAGGTGATTTTGAGGATACTTCAGAAGCGCCCTCTCGGATCGTGAACGAGGCAGGGTTCCCTGGGTGCCACCGCTGGCGTCAAATGCGGTGAGAGCATGGCCGAGCAGCGAGAGGAGGCCTGCGGCAGAGCCCCCGGCCCAGGGGAGGCGGTGACGCGGAGCAGCCCAGCGCGGGGGAGCTGGGGCGCCACGGGGTTGTGTCTTGAGGCCGCAAGAAGGGGAGGTGGCAGAATAGGTGTGGCTTTGGAGAAAAGTGACTGATGTCTCGGCGCCCTGAGTAGCGTGTGATGGGAAGGCTCGCTGTTCTGAAGCTATAGCTGCCATCCCCCTCTGCTAACTCTCAAGTCCAGGGTCCTCCCGGGAGGCTCCCAGCAGGAATGGCTGCCTTTTTAAGCAGGTGCTGGCATAGCCACGTTGGAAGGGAAGCTCGGCCTGAGGACTGGCCCTGCACAGAGGAAGCGCTCCTACTGCAAACAGGGGGTCTGCCGCTCAGGACAGCTGCTGGCCCACACTGCTGACTTCAGAATTCAGCGGCTCCAGGGGGAGAGTTGTGTCAGTCTAGGGGAGGGAAGGCTTCTTCAGCCAAACGGTTCACAAACTGGAAAGGAACGTTGTTAAAGTGAAACGAGAGCTGTGTGTGCAGAGCTCAGGACAGTCCTGGAGGAGGAAGGGGAGAGGCTTTGAGAAGAGCAGGTCATAGAAGACCCCAGGTGCCAGTGAGCTCAGACTGGCTGCTGAGCCTAGGGCAGCAGGGACCACATCACAGCCACCGCACGGCCAGCACCTCTGTGGTCAGGGGCCCGAGGCTGCGGTGGGAATCCACATGTGAGGCTGTGGAGGGCCATCCCTTACATCTAGTTCCAAGAGAAATTTGGCAATGCTTGGTGAAACTGAAGATGCACTTTGCTTTTGTCTTATAATTTCAGCCGTAGGGATTTGCCCTGGAGAAATTTCGCCCTAGCACGGTGTTCAGAGCTGTAAGATGCTCCGGCAGGCTGTGGGCCGCTCCCGCAGCGTTGCTCAACCATGAAGGCGGCCTTGCTGCACGTCCAGGATAGGGACCCTCAGATCCCATCACCGAAGTGTGAAAGTGTAGCACGCTCGCCCGCTGCCCGCTTGTGCCTCCCTGCCTCCCGCGTCTGTCCTCAGAGATACGCTGGGCGTATCCAGGCCTGTGCCTGCTCAGTGCCAGGCGGTGCCGCTGTGCCAGCCTGCCTGCCAGCCGCACTTGCGCCACTCCCCACGCTGCGCCTCCCTAGAACGTGCCCTTGTCTGAGTTTATGAGGGAGACCTCAGGCCGCTTTCCAGAGGACGCCCTTTTTGCTGTGGGGACCCAAGTTGCTCTTAGTCACCCCTTCTAGCACTAAGGTATGTGCCGAGAGCAAGCAGGCCGACCGCTCCAGCAGGTGCCGACCGCTCCAGCAGGTGCCGACGGGCTCCGCCCCAAGCCCAGGGCCCTGCAGCCCATTGCACGGCCTCTCTGGTCTGAGCGCCCCTCCAGAGCTTTGCTGTGGGCACCGCAGCGCACGCTCACCCCAGACTGCAGGTGCACGGCCACAGTCAGGCCTGCGGCAGAGCCAGACGCCCGCCTGGCCCTGCCTCTGCCGGGTGGGGCCCGCAGGCCCGCCCTCCTACTGGGCGCGGGCTGGGCCGGCTCTGAGGGCCCGGTGCTGCCCGGGCGGCGTCGGCCTGTTCCCGCGGGTGTGCTGTGCTGCTTCTGTAGGGAGTGACGCTGGTCCTGAATGCAGGAAACCGCTGACCCCAGCCTGTGGAAGGACCTGGCTTTTCCTATGGACAGTGGCCGTGCACCCCAGGGTGGTTTTGTCTGGTTGTTAATGAGCCAGTGGCCGGCCCTGGAGGGATGGAGTGGACGGAGTCTCCTTTTCTGGAGTCACCAGATAGAAGCCTGTGCCCGTCAGGGACATCTGGTTGCCACTGGCTGCTTTTCTAAAAGAGCGGCTTCCGCCTCACGTGAAGGAGAGCGCCGTGCTGCCTGCAGTGGCCTGAGCCCTCCGTCACGCGCTTTGCTCGCTGGTCTGTGCGCTGCAGGCTTGGGTTGCCCTGCAGCCCTGGCTCCTCCTGGAGTCCAGCTCCTGGGCTGAGGACTCCCCGAGTCCCGCTCCTCCTGAGGCAAGAGACAGGAGCGTGCAGGACGCAGGTCCAGTGGGCAGAGGCCCCTGCAGGGACCAGGGCGGGGGCGTGGTCCCCAGCAGCCGAGCGGTGCCCGCACGTGGCTTGCAAGCCTCCCACGAGGAGAGTTAGCTTACGGCGCCAGTGCCCGTGGCGCTTTGACCTGCTTGTTTCGGCTGTGGGGGCCTTAGCTGCGCGCGCGGGCGTCTGGCCGTGGCGCACGCTCAGCAGTCGTGCAGCTTGGGCTCAGTTGTGCTGTGGCCTGCGGGGCCTCAGCGCCCAGACCGGGGCCTGAGCGCCCGCCCCCCGCACTGGACGGCAGGTTCTGGGCCGCCAGACCACCGGCCGAGGCCCCAGGGCCTGAGCGCCCGCCCCCCGCACTGGACGGCAGGTTCTGGGCCGCCAGACCACCGGCCGAGGCCCCAGGAGGAGTTTTATTAGCAGATGCTCCCAACACAGTTCCTGACTTTTAAAGGGTCTCTTCCTGCTTCACCTGCCCGATTTTTACAGCTCCTTTAGGGGGTGCCAGTGTCTCTGTCTCGGTTCTTTGGATGAATATTTGTATTGGGCGCCTGTTGCTTTGTGACAGGTCACCTCGAAACAGAGTGGCCTAAAACAGCCACCTGTGCTGATGATCTCAGAGGCTGTGGGTCGGGACTTTGGGAGCAGCTTGGCCGGGCGGTTCCGCCTCAGCGTCTCTCGTGAGGTCACTTTAAGATGTCAGCTTGGTGGGGCTGTGTCACCTGAGGGCTGGACTGGGGCTGAGAACCCTCCCCAAGGTGCCACATCCTGGTGCCCGCGGGGCCTCCATCCCTCGCCAGGTGGCCTCCCCAGTAGATGTGTGTGTGTAGCGGCGGGGGGTGGGGGGGTGTGCCATCACAGCAGGAGGCCAGCCCCCCAGCAGGTGGTCCCCGGGTCAGGGTGGAGGCTCTCCTCGCCCTGGACTCGAAGTCTTGGGGCCCCTGGAGCATTCTTGGGAGTCTCGGATAGCAGGAGGCTCTCCAGGGCGCACATGTGTGGAGGCTGAGGACGGGAGAGCCTCTCCAAGGGGCTTCTGGGGTCTCAGGTTGTGCTGTGAGCTCGTGGGTACCTGGCTTTCCGTGTCTCCTTTTTCCAAGGAGGGGAAGGTCTCCATGACCATGACGGAGGGGCTGGGCGAGGGGACATGAGCTGCAGACCCCGCCCTTGCTGCCCGTCCTGGTGCTGAGGAGGGGCAGGGGTTGCCCTGCCCCTGCTGAGCCTGCAGGGCCCCAGGCAGCAGAGGGCCGAGCTCGGCTGCGGGGCAGAGACCCTCAGGGAGGCTCCCCGGCCTGAGATGCTCAGGGGGGCGCCCTCCTTTCTCTAGACGGTCTAGAGGGAGCAGAGAGCAGGCTGAGAGGGGGCCTGGGAGGAGGCTGGGGGGGTGGGGTCGGCGGGCTGTGTGCCCTGCCGCTGCTCCACGGGTAGGTGAGGGCAGGCCGGTGGTACCGTCTCCCATTGAGCTTGCCGGCAGCCCTTCGGTTCCCTGAGTCCATCAGTGTATGGCGGAGCCCTTCCTGAAGCGTCTTCTGGAGCCTGCTCCCACTGCGCTTGGTCTTGACTCGGCTGTGGAGGTCTTCCTCTGGGACGACCGCTGTCTTTCCAGCTCCGAGAGAGGCCTGCCTACCCTGCCTGCCTCCTCCCAGTGGGCATCTGGCCCGGGCCGGGCTCTGCCCAGTGGCTCCCTCCTCACCTTGCGCCCAGACTCCGTCCGCTGCACTCCCGGGCTGGCCCGCCCCTGCCCCACGCGGCTGGCTCGCTGGGGAGGTCGTGGCTGCTGGTCTGGGGCATTCTTGTGTCTGAGGTGGTTTATTCCAGCAGGGCGATGGTCACCGTGGAGCGCGCCACACTTCAGGCCCATTGCCAGCACGTTTTCATGACCAGCCGTGTTTGGTGAGGCTGGCGCGGCGGCCCCTCCTCCCGTAGCCAGGCCCCACAGCAGTGGGGGGTGTGGGGCGGCAGGGGGAGCAGGCTGGGGCCGGCTTGACCAACGCCTGTCACCCCTGTGGCAGCTGTGCTGGGTGGTGTCCTTGTGAGCCAGTAGGCAGAGTGAGCGGCCGTTGCTTCACTGACCTGCAGCGAGGCCTGACTGTTGGCCTGCCGGGGGTGCCCTGGCCACTCTCAGCATTTGACAGCGTGGAGTCACTGCCTGGCCCCTGAGCTTCTGTGCCGGGTAGGCTGGGGCTGCTCTGGCCACGTGCGTCGGCCTCCCTGTTGTCGGTGGGCCTCAGCACGGGGCACACAGACACGCGCGGAACCTCGGAGGGGCAGAGTGGTGCCCGCGGGATGGAGGGGCCATGGCCCTGCCCACCTGCCCCACCCCTCGTCACGGGGCGGCAGAGCCTCCTCACCGCCGGGGCGCACAGCATGGGTGGGGGCTCCTGGAGGCCTTGGGAAGGGGCTCCCCGGGGCGCTGCAGGGCCGGAGTGCTCTGCACCCCTGCTCCCGGGGGCCGCGGCCCCTCGGCCTGCTCGGCACCCTCCAGGCGCACCCCGGGAGGGCGAGGCTGGTGCCACAGTGAACACGCCGGCCGGGCCTCACCTGCACACCCAGGGGCGTTTCCTGCTGCCGGCTTCTGCAGGGTGCTGGGACGCCGTCCGGCGCCCGTCGTCGGCTGATGTGGGGAAGGTGCACTCTTCTCTTTCATCATTTATCATTTCCTGCGTTTGTGCAGAGACAGTTGACTCACTTCCACCAGCCCTGATCTCAGTGAGTTACGACGTCAGGCAGACACTGCTTTCCTTTGGCGCTCTTCTGGGACGCGGTTCCAGGACGCGGCGATGAGTGTGCCTGTGGCGACCTTCCTAAGCCCCTCCTGTGCCCGCAGGTGGTCGCCGAGCACCCGGACGCCTCTGCCGAGGAGATCGAGGAGCTGCTCGCCTCGCAGTGGAGCATGCTCAACGAGAAGCAGAGGGCGCGCTATCACACCAAGTTCGCACTCGCAGCCCCGCCCCCGTCCGAGGAAGACTCTGGTAACGGCGCCTCTGTGCCCGCGTCCTCTGCCGGGCCTGCGCAGCGCCTCGCGGTCATGATTGTCGCCAGAGCCGCGCGGTGGGCGTGTGGGGGAGGCAGGCAGCCTGTGTGGCCTCCAGGGCCAGAGGCGCGCCTGACGGGCCGGGGTCACACTCCTTGGGGCAGGGCTGTGGGCTTGGGAGCTCCCCGGGTGAGGAGGCTGGCCGTGGCCTGGCAGTGGGTGTGGGCAGCCTCTGGCTGTCACTGTGAATAAACACAGTGCCCCTTCGCCCTGGGCACTGGTAAGAGGAGGGAGGCTTCACACTGAGCTTGGGGACACGTGTGACCACCTCAGCTGTGCCGTCTGCATGCTGGACGCCACGGTGGGGACTGACGCCCATGATGTGGACATAGTGGACGTGTTCGGGCGTCAGTTGAAAATGCAGAAGAGGCCTGCGTCTCTTGAGGCTCGCCTCTGAGGCACTTTGGAGAGGCCAGGTGTAGGGCGTGCGCGCGGGGGCCAGAGGCCAGCTCAGGAGGAGGGCGCCACTCGCCTGTGTGCCCCAGTGACCCCACCCTGGTTGGTGGGCTCTCGACCCCACAGCCCCGTCTGATGACACCAGAAGTAAACGTCACTCGTGTGTGCAGGGTGGATTGCAGATGCTACAATTCAGAATAGGAGGGTGTTTAGGATTTGTGTATTTTTTTTAAAAGGCAGAAGTTTACTAGACAGCTCATCAGTCTGTTAACTCTAGGAAAGTGTCCCTTTTCAGTGACTGCTGGTTTAAGAACAGGTGGGAGTCACTGAAGCCAGAGTCTCCTCTCCCCTGAGGAGGGTGACCTGACCGTCTGCTCTGTCACCGAGGGCCGTCTAAGTAATTGGCAGGCGCGGCCCCTGCCCCTGGGACGTCTGGTGTGTGTGCTCTGCCGGCCTCGAGCCCTCCTGCGGGCACCACGGGGCGGACACCCAGGACTCCAGGCCGGGCCGCGGTGCCCGCTGTCTGTCTTGTTGGTGCCGGGGTTCACAGGTGCCCCTCCTGCTTGTTTCTGTGAGAGACAACCTGGCAAGGGGAGAGCCGCCCTTGACGGGGAAGGACAGTGACTCCACCTCCCCGGGGGCTCTCTGCCTGGCGCGCAGGTCCTGAGGGGGTCCTGGCAGCTCAGGCCAACCTTGGCCCTTGCTGGTTACGGTCGGGCAGCAGCTCAGCAGGCCCCACCAGCCACAGCTCTGCGGGCCTCTCCTGGTGTTCCCTGAGGCCAGCTGGTGCTGTGTTGGCCCAGAGCTCAGCGAAGGCCGGTCTGGGTCCAGCGCTGGAGAGGCCAGCGCTCCAGCGTGGTTCTCCGCGAGCACTGTCGGGCCTGCACGTTGAGCAGGGCCTCCGGACGCAGGGGCCTGAGCCTCTGGCCACTGCACCCCGTGGCCCCGGCAGGGCTTGAGGGCGACAGTGCCCTCCCATGGGATGCTGGAGGGAGGCAAACAGTCCAGGGGGAAACCCTGAACCTCCGTGATGCGGTCCTGCACGTGCAGGCCCCGGGTTTGCATTGAGTGGGCCTTGGCGTGCCCAGATGAGCCCCCTAGACCTGCGCTCTCCGCTTAAGCCGTGCCTCCCGGTCAGTGCTGTTCGGACCCCTCGAGTTTCGGGTCGGGTGGTCTCCCTGGGGACACCTGATGTGCACAGTCCACAGGCGTGTAGAAGGTGCTTCATTTGCAGATGGGCGTGGAGGGTCCTCCTTAAGCTGCTTCTTTAAAGAGCTGTGTTAAAAGTAGCAAGTCGTTTATATTTTTAAAGTTCGACTTAAATTCCACTAGTCTTTGAACGTAAGCGAAGGATTTTGTGAAAACCCTGGGTACATTGACGCTATGTAACAGATAGCAGGGTGTTTGCCCCCTGGGCGCGATCGGGGTTTCTGCTCGCCATGGGGGACACGCCCAGAGCTCCACCTGTGACCCTTGGGGAGCAGGGTTTTGGGGGGGCTGTCACAGCCGGACCTGCACGTGCGCGCGCCGGGCGGCTGCTCGGCGCCCCAGAGGGCGGCTTGTGGGAGGGTTTCACGTCAGTCTCCATCTGCATCCCAAGGTAACTTCAGTGGGAAGAGAAGGAGCCGCGCGAAGAGGACCCAGGGCCTGAGCGGAGACGCTGAGGCTGAGGAGGCCCCCAGGAAGAGGCTTAGGACCGACAGGCTCGGCCTGCGGAAGGTAGTCGCACCGGGCCGGGCTGAGGGGGGGGTCCTTGGGGAGCTCCTTTCCGGAGGCTGCTGAGCAGAGCACGCGTTTGTCTGCCAGGGGATTTAGCAGGTCTGAACACTGAGTAACACTGGGTGTTTTTGAGTCAGCAGAATCGCATGTTTAAAGTGACTCTTCAGTGAAGACTGTATCAGTCCGCGTGTAAATAGCGAGGTGGCAGGTGAACGTCAAAGTCCGCTCTCTATGTTATTCTTCAGGAAGTTGAAATATCCATTAAAAATGGGTTTTATGAACTCATCCCGTTGGTTGGTAATTCATATAACTGTCTATGTAATCAGGAATGCTAAGCAGGCTGCGCAGACCAGTGTGATGCAGCGACAAGGCGCCGATGTAGAGGCAGCGCCAGGACCTGCTCTAGCAGGGCCCGGTGGTATCCAAGGCAGGGCTGACCTGGGGCCTGGAGGAACACGGAGCTGACCGAGGCTCCAGTCCTCGGGGAGCCGGGCCTGCGTGTCGGCATTGGTGCCCGTGTGTGAGGAGCACACAGGCTCTGCCGGGCGCTCTGTGATGGGACCCGGGGAGTGTTGTCATGAAGCGAGATTAGGCTGAGCGTGTTTATCTAACGATAGTTCTTCCAGGGTGGTTGTGCTCTGGTGTATCATTTTGAATGTAACTTTAAACTGCCTTTTTTTCGCTGTGCTGTGCACCTTGTGGGGTCTTTTCGTGGTGGGATGTGAGATCTTAGTTCCCTGACCACGGATTGAACCCAGCCTCCTGCAGTGGGATAACCAGCGGACTGCCAGGGAATTTCCCAAACTGTCTTTCACTGATGTGAATTGAGAAGTTGTTCTTTTTATTGCTTCATTTCAAAGAATGGAAAACAAGTCTCATGTGTCGCTCAAGCACAGAAGTGTAGCCTCCGCATCATCTGTCTTGTTTCTTTAAAGGTGTCTTTGCAGTTCAGGGGAGCAGGCGGGCCCCGCCCTGTTCTTTTGGCTCGGAGAGCACTGTTCCGAGGCCCTTGTTGGCTCCCGCAGTGAGCCAGCTAATGACCCAGGTGACCCCCGCGCTGAGCCGCCGGTGTCCAGTGACTGCGGCCTGGGCTGAGGGACTCCTCCAGCTGCTGCCTTGGAAGTGGGCCTTCACTGGCAACCACGAAGACACTGGTTGCTTTGGAATATTTGTATAAATCATTTACCTGAAAGTGTGACCCCAGACATTTGAAATATCAAAATTCATATTGAGTAGCTAGATAGAAACTCGCTAACTAGCAGCTCAGGAAATAGCGCGTGCTCTTAAAGAGGGCTGGTGCTGGCTCGGCCTGTGAAGCTCCCTGAGCCGCACCGTCTGCAGTGACCCCAGTGTGCCCCGAGCACAGGCGGCCAGGGCGCGAGCTGTGTGCTGCGCCTGCCGCTGGGCCCCAGGCGGGGTGCCCTGGAATCGGCAGCCTCCTGAGGGGCGGCAGGTGGTCTGGGGCAGCGGCGCCACAGTGCTGTCCAGGCCACGGTGTTCGAATTTGAACACTAGACGCATGTTCGTGATGCTTTTTGAAATTCTTTTTTGCTGTTGCGTTGTGAAATGGGCTTTTTGATGGTCTCTGTGTGTGAGCTTTATCTGGAGCTGGTCTCAGAACTGGGAACCATCAGTGAGAGGGTGGAGTTATCCCTGGCTTGCCCTCAGCGGGAGGGTGGCTGCCTCTGAGCCAGTCTGCTCCAGTCCGAGGTCAGGGTGGGCAGTGCACTGAGGAGGCTCCCCCCTACAGGAGGCTCTCCACATGCGTGGGATGGCGGGGCAGGAGATCGGCCCCTGTGAATGGAGAGGGGCTGGTGGGCAGCCACATGACGCCTGTGCGGAGCGTGTGTCCACAGGAGCGGTGCAGCTTTCCAGCCCCGTGTTGGTTCCCATTGGAGACTTTCTTTCATTCTTTGCTTTTTCGTTGTTCTTCCCTCCTTCCCTCTCTCTCTCTTGTTTTTTTGTGACAGAGAGAGGCGATCACTGATAAAGCAGCCCGCACGAGCTCCTGCAAGGCCCTCGAGGCGGCGTCCTCGCTGAAGAGTCAGGCAGGTAATGTGGTCAGCACCGCTGCCAGGCCCCCGGGCTGGGCCGGGGGTGCAGCGCCGGCCCTGTCCTTGGGGAGCCTCCCTACGGACGGCGGGTGAGCGGGAGGCCGGGCCTGCAGGCTGAGCTGGGAGGAGGCGCCCGTGCTGGCGGGGCCCTTGGCTGTGGAGGGAGGTTGCCGCAGTGCTCGGCCACTGCTCACCCAAGTCGCTCTTCCGACTTCTGCTCGGCTTTATTGTCTTCAGTTTTGAGCTATATTTGAAAGGTGATTCAAATCAGAAATGTCCAGGCTTGTGACTTGATGGTGCGAGCTGTTGCGGTAAATTCCACTGTGTTTAGTACCCAGTTCTCCATGCGTATTTGCTGAAGTGAGAGTGATGACTGATTATCTCTGTTGTACGTGTTGAAGAAACTAGCTTAAAATATTTGGGGAAAATAGCTGTCAAAGCAATAAAGGGGAACAGGCCGCCACTTTTTTACCTTTTCATTAATTATGTTTTGATGTATCTGTCTGAAGAATGCTTACCATCTCCAAATCTTAATTTAAAAGGAAAATAAAATTCAGAGTAAGAGAAGATTAAAAGTGGCTCTTTTCCTTATTTTCCATAAAGAACTATACTGGTGTTTAAAAGTTTAATTGAACAGACTTTTTTTACAAAAGCAAAACAGGTATTTGGAAGTAGTTTGAACAGAGTGGATATTTGAGGATAGAATTGATACTTTGGAGTGTGATAGTGGTATTGTAGTTGCATTGACTGCCTTATGTTCAGAGATGTTCTAAACTTCTTGTGGGTGAGATAATCTGTCTGGGCTTGGCTGTGGAGAAACGGGCAAGGGGGCTGGCACCAGGTGTGGGTGGGCTGGCGAGGCCCAGGCTGAGCTTTGGGCCGTTCACCGCCCAGCTCGCCAGCCCTCATTGTCCCATAGCGAAGAGTTAACGCCCAGAAAATTCGTCTTTAGAAATTCAGTTACTAAAGGGGTACTTTGAAAGCAGGAGGGAGATTGAAGGTTTAAGGTTTCAAACTTTATTTTATAAATCAAAATTATCTTACAGCCACGAAACACCTGTCTGACGCCTGCAAGCCCCTGAAGAAGCGCCACCGGGCCCCGGCAGCGGCCGCCGCCACCCTCACCTTCAGCAAAAGCTCGTCTCCTTCCGCCTCCTTAACTGAGCACGAGGTAAAATCTTAATGAGGGTGGTCAACACTCGCTCACAGGCAGGCTGTGTAGTTGCCCACGCTGAGGTGTGGTGGAGGTCAGGGCTGATGAGTGGGAGCTGGGTTCTCTGGGCTGCGTGTGTTTCATAGAGGAACACGCGCCCGGTGTGTGGTGCACAAGCGTGGCCGCACTTCAGTGTGGATGCATTTCATTGTGCTTGGAATCTGTCTTCAAGATGTTGGTCTGTGATGTTCCGCACGGTCCTGACCTGACCCCATGTCGGCAGACTGCCTGCGCCTCGGGCAGCCACCCCCAGGGAAGGCGGGCTGCGGTGCCCAGGCCCTGTGCGTCTGTGGCCACGGGCCTCCAGCTTCATGCTTAGCCTGGAGTGTTGTTCGGTGCTCGATGGCGAGGTGAGTCAGGATTGCCGTGGCTGTGGCCCTGCTTTGTGGGCCTGGCGGCCCGCGCTGTGCACAGAGCTGCTGGAGGCTCTCGCTCCGCGGGCCGTGGTACCACAAGCACCGTCCAGCCTGCCTCTGTGTGGCCAGAAGCAAAGCGGAGGCAGCCTCCAGTGGAGGTCTGGTCTTTTCCTGTGCAGAGGGAGGTTGGGATTCCCAGTTTCAGGACTGCCCAAGGAGCTTATTTTCAGGTTGAAGCGTCTGGTTACCTTGATCCCTGTGGTCCTTTCCTTGTGGTGGACATGAGTCCTGTCTCTAGAACATCTTTGAAGAGACGTTCACCTTGGGCTGTTTCGGACAGGGTTCTGAGGCAGCAGGTGGGTCAGGAGGGGGCACTGCTGGCGTGGCCTCCACCGTGGGCTGTGGTGGGGACGCTTGGGTGCCCGTGCCCGTTAGAGGCGGGCAGGCCTTCTGAGCCGAGGGCTCTGCTTGCACTCAGGCCGGTGGGCAGCCGGGGGAGTGCAGGGCCAGGACGGTGCCCTGCAGGCCTGTGTGGGCTCCCTGCCGTTGAGCCAGCGCAGGTGGCAGTCTTTCTCCAGGCATGGCAGTAGCCTGCCTCGCTGGGCCCCGGAGCTGACTGGCACGCGGAGAGGCAGGCTCCGCACAAAGCTCTCTCCTGTTGTTCTTGTCCACATACCCTGACGTTAAGCAGAGGGAGATGTGCAGTTCTGGAGAAGAAGACAACGCAGGCTTCGGTTCTGTAGGCTGTCTTCAGTCAGCTGTTTTGTTAAAGAACTTTCTAATGAATTTTTCTGGTTTGATACTTTGGCTCACTTGTTTGGTGGAGTTTTTTTACTTCTACTGTTGAGAGATACCATCAAAGAAATGCACAAGGCCAACGAGGTCTCGTCTCCTGTTCCTTGTAGTGAGACATGTGGGTCAGAGGTGCGGACCTGGAGCAGTGCCCCAGGCCGGTGGGCGGAAGGGAGAACGTCCATCAGGGCCCCGGGTTGCTTTGGACCAGGGCGATCCTCTTCTCCCAGGCTGAGACATCTGGTCTGAGCTTGGGAAGACTAACGGAGCATTGTACAGTCATTAGACTTAATTGATTTTTAATTCTTTGGGACTTCAGAAGTAGATAGGTTATTAAATACCTATATACTGTGTATTAAATACATTGAGATGATACACGCATACACCTTTGCATCTTGAAGGTGATACATAGATTCCATGGTGTGCGTTCTGTCCCTTACATGAAAACATTTAGATCACCAGGCTTTCTCTGTCAGCCGTTTCTGTGCAGCATATGTGAATCTCACATTAGAATTCATTTTTACAGAAGTGGACTGTTTATTAAACTTCACTCTAGGTGAGCTGGAAGGCCTGTCTGCTTCTGTGCTAACACTCCTGAACTCCAGTGTGCAGTCCCAGTGTCTGCTGGGCTGAGTGCCTTTCTAAGCGCAAGAGGCAGTGCAGTGTGTAAAGAAACCCTCCAAGCCTCCAGCTCCAGCTCCAGGGGGCCCTGGGTGGCCACCGGCCTGCGGCTGGCAGGGCTCGGGCTGGCCCCAGCCGGGCGGGCCACATGCCCTTTGCGTGTTCCTAGTTTCCCCTTTCACTGCCATTGTTACAATGAGGAGCTCTCAGAGGGTTGGTGTCCGCAGACGTTCCAGGGCCTGCTGCGGTCTAAACACCTCTCAGACAGGTGTGTGTGGCCGGCCAGGCTCACAGCAGAGGGGCCCTTCCGTGGCAGCGCTGCGTCTGCGGGAGGACAGAGGAGAGCCACACGCTTGCATGGCAGAGGCCTGGGAAGAGTCAGTGTGTATAAGTGTTCTGTGACTGCGTTTCTTGTTCCCTCAGTAGAGCAAACTCTCGTTTCTTTCACCTTCATGGTAACAGCCTTTGTGGGAGCCACATCAGCCAAGCTGGATCTGATCGCGGCTGCTCTGCGCTGCGCTTAGCATGCCGTAACTTTCCGAGACGTCTGCTGCAGGCCGCGTGTCGTCATGCAGACCCAGCGGCACCCTCTCACAGGCAGTCACGGAAGACGTGTGACAGTCTGTTTTTACTGGTATTAATAACACACACAATGAAGAAAACATAACAAATTTTAAGACCAAGGTAAGATACCTAATCAAGGCCATTTAACCAGTCACATTCATCTCATAACAGAAACACGTTCATATCCAGTGGTCGAAAGGGTGCCCTTGGTCAGGGGCTGTCCTGGGCCTGAGACGAGGACAGGACACTGAAGGGGCTCATCCTGTTAGAGGTCGTTTTTCTCCTCTAGTCCATAACTTTCTGAATTTTTACTGAAAACAATGTCAGCATCTGTACCTTCCGAAGCAAAGGACAAGCGGCACACTCTAGAGAGCCCCGGTCGCCTGTCCTCCTCCCAGTGGAGCGCGCTCAGCCCTGCAGGCGGCAGAGCGGTCGCCAGCATAGAAGGCAGGAGGACTCGCGACTCTCTTTTTTACTAGGCAGTTTACTGTGGCACTAGCTGTAGTGGATTTATAGGGAATCTGTCGCTTGCAACATCGCTGTGAGCCGTTCAGTCTCCCGATTCAGTGCCCGTTCTCCGGGCGTCCCGTCGCCAGGCCACTCACACCCACCGCTCCCTCGGCTGCGCTTGTGGAACACGAGCTGCCACATTAAACGCCTCCGTCCCGGGCGGCCGCCTGGTGTGCCCCGGGGGCCACGTGCCTGCGTGGTCGGGAGAGGCCTCCGTGCCCGTCGGCTCGTGGGCGGGGGGGCTCTTCACGCTGCCAGGCGCATAGCACTCGACTCCAGCTGAGCAGACGCTCCAGACGTGCTTCACGTTTAACGAGAGCTTCCCGCTGACACGTGTGCTCTAGGCCGTCAAGCGATGCACCGCACGTGAGACACTCGGGGTGCCCGGCGCCTTGCGAGGGCCTGGCGGTCCGCTGCTGTGACAGCAGTGGTCATAAGGATAAGGAAGTCGTCGTCACTCCAGTTTTACCCAGAAGTATAGAGTTTGCTTTGGCATGCAGAGTGGTCCTCGGGACTGCAGTGGACCCAGAGGCGGCACGTGCCGGGCATGGCCCCGCCTCAGGTGCGGCCTGCGGCTGGCTGGTGACCCTGCTTGGACACAGTGGGACGTGGGC
The DNA here is from genome assembly GCF_001704415.2 of Capra hircus. NCBI lineage: Eukaryota > Metazoa > Chordata > Mammalia > Artiodactyla > Bovidae > Capra > Capra hircus. The sequence continues at coordinate 115,928,348 of NC_030813.1, forward strand.
CTCCAGGGTGGCCACGGTCATGCCGCTCCTAAAGGGATGGTGGAGGGGTCCCCAAAACCAGTCACTAAATTGCAAAATGTCAAAAACCAGTGGGGCAAGAATGACCTAGTCCAAAAAGCCACTACCCAGGGTAAAACTCCCTCCTGGAAGGCCTGGGACAGGAGTGAAGAGGCTCATGCGGAATGATAGCTTGAGGAAGTTTGAGCTGTAGACGGCCCGCCAGCGGCCAACACGTGGCAGGTAGGGTCGGAGTGGGCCACAGACGAGCCTTCCTCTGATGGGCAGGATCGGCGTGCCCCACGAGCAGCTTGGAGTCTGCATCCGCAGAGTGGGGAGGGGAGGGTGCACGGGGCAGGTGTGAGGGCACGTGGTGAGCCTCAGCTGGGCAGAGAGGCTGGGACGTCGGGAGGGTGGCGCGCGGGAAGCGCAGCTGTGTCTGCATCGTTCTGCTCCGGGCGCAGTCTGTTTTGGGGTGCTGGGGGAGCCGGGCTCCCCAGAGGGCGTTCTGGCTTCTGGAGGAGCTGAGTGGAAGGGGCTCCAGCTTGGAGAGGGCTTAGGGACGGGCGGCAGTGTGCGCGGAGTGCAGGTGGGCTGGCGCTGGGTGGCGTGGGCGGTCCTCACTTGCTGAAGTCAGTCATGCTGTTCGTTTCTGCCTGTTGCTGAGGTGAGTCTGGTTACGCTGCTTACAAGGTCCCTGCCGTGACCACCCCTCCACTCCCTACACCTGCGCTGGCAGAGGAGGAGGCCAGAGGTGGACGCGTGTCTGGATGTCCCGAAGTTGAGGTTGTGGCCATTCCAGAAACGCAGGGCCCCTCTCCATCCGCAGGCTGCCTCTCTTCTGCCTTTCCGTGAGGCGCCCTCGTGGGGGTTAGGGGAGGGTGCATCTCGCCACCCCCAGCATCTCATGTCGGTGTCCTCCCAGCTGAGGGCGAACACACAGCAGAGGCCGCCTCTCGCACGGCGTGTGCGCCCCACCCCCACCCCTCCAACTTGGGGCTTAGACTGCCCCCCGAGTGGTCTCTGGGAGGCCCAGCGCTGTGGTCTTCATGGAAGTCCATGCAAAACCTAGGAACGTTCCAGGCGGAGTGCTTCAGGTCCAGGATGGGGGGCAACGGTGGCCAGTTCAAAAGGTCTGGTGGCCAGGTCTTGGATGGGAGTAGCTGGACGCAGCGGAGGAAGGGCAAAGGAGGGGAGGCCCGCCACCCCTGGGCCTCTGGGCCCGGCTGGTCGCCTGGGCACAGGACTGGGGACATGTGAGCCTGGCCAGACCGGGGCGGCTCTCACGCCCAGCGAGTCTCAGAGATGGTGTGAAGAAGGAAACTCAGACTGTCAGTTAGCATCTAGATCCAGAAACGTGAAAGGTGCCCATGTATGAGCTTAAAGTCAGGGTGCTCTCCCCAGAGACGGTTGTGAGTGGACGTTGGCCCCACTGTGGCAGACGGGGTGCTGAGCTTTGTCCCTTTCAGTAGCCGTGTGAGCGCTGTAAGTGTGGCGCATCCTCCGTTGGCTGGGCAGTGCCAGCTTGGCGGGCGCTTCTGGAGGGCTCAGACAGGGGAGTGCAGCCCACATGGGCAAGAGAACATCCCTTCCCCAGACGAGAGGGGGCGGCGGACACGATCACTGTGGTTTCGAGAATTGACTTGATTGACTTGGCTTCCTTTGCATTCGGCTTCTAACTTCCCAGCTTCTGAGACACGTCTGTCTCCTTTACATATCATTTCACTGTTAAGTTCTGGTTAGGGATTTGTGTGTGGTTAGACTGGATGAGAGCTGCCTTGACTCAGTGTGAAGCTAGCATTTATGCTTTTAAAATCAATAGTTTCACCACCTCAGCTTTTAAAAATCTGTGAACAGAAGTAATTTCTGAGGACTCAGTTTATCTATTAGATTATGAACTTAAATTACAGTTTTTTTGTTGAAAGAGTTGTCTTATTACAAAAGGCTTCTCAAAGTGCTCTCAAACCTGTGATTGGCTTTCAGTGTTTTTCCCAAGAAGCATGTTGACTCCCGTATGTTTTAGACTTTTGGTCAGTAAAGTTGATTTTCATCCTTTTAAGTACTGTGTTTGCTCTTTTACCTGGAATATGAGAAGTCACGACTGGTTTACTTGCCAGTGATGAAGGGTTGGCCATCTTCCTCAGGTAGCTAACCATGTTAGACCCACGCTTATGGTTTTCTCTGGCCTTGGTGTCTGTGTGGGGTCTTTGCACATAATTCTTTAGTGCGTGTTTGGAAGCGTGTGCTAACCGGTTATTCAGGACACCTTGAACCTTGCAGAAATGACTGAAGTGGGTGGGGGGAGGGCAACAGTGGGGAGGGCTTGGTGGCTCAGCCTCTGCTGACAGCCGCCAGCCGGGCCTCCCCCGCAGCCCTCTCCAGCCCACTCTGCGGGTGGCAGCTGCTGGGAACACAGCTCGGACCACGCTTGCTTCACAGGACCTTGTAGAGACTCGTTTTCACCTGTGACCAGGGCCGGGGGCACCTCTGGGGGCTGCCGGGGCTCTGGGGGCCGCCTGGTCAGGTGGTGGTGTGAGGACAGGGCCAGGCTGTGCTCTCCCGGCTCAGACCTGGGCTCGGGGTGGTGAGGAACGGCCGTGTAACACATGTCCAATAACTTCTGTTTGCATTGTAGCACTTCAGGTGATGAATGACTAACGAATTATTTTAATTCCACCCTAATACTTCACTGTGATGTCAACTTGGAAGACCTGTTTGAGATTAGTCTTTTGGTTTTAAGCTTATAAAGCTCCCGGGCACAGGAGTCGTATCATTTGTCAACCCTCACCCTCTGTGAATGTGCGCCTAGTGGTCTGTTTTCCCCTTTACAAAAGCGTAACAAACAAAAAAGCAATGTTGGTTTATAGAACTGTGTTGTTCAAGGTCTGTAATTGTATTTAAACTGATGTAGTGTCAACTTGTGAAGGGATGTTTGTTAAAAGATTTGAACCGCACTGTGTAACGCTGTCCGAGCGTAGGGCCTGCTGGGAGCCCCAAGTCGCTTCTAGCAGTTGGGTCGCCTGTTCCCTAGGCGCACGTGTCCGTTGGTGTCTCGCTGACAAGGCCCTGGCACGCCTCGGAGACCGCGCCAGCCTGCAGGAGCCTGTCCCTGCCGCCGCGGGCCGCGGGGCGCGTAGGTAGCGGGTGTGCGTGGGGGGCGGCTGCGCCCACCGCCCGGCCCTGGGCGTCTCTGCCAGCGCCTCCTGTCGGATGTGGAGTCCTCCCTAGAGGTCGTAGCCTGAGAGTTGGGACTGTGTTGGGACCGTGCAGGTGAATGTGTCTCCGAGTAAGCCCAGCCCTGGTGCCCCGGAGGTGGAGCTGCAGCCGGAGCCGGTGCCGCCCGCTCCGCCCTCGTGCGTCAGACCCCGGCCGGCGCGGGGGCCGCAGGCGCGGGCGGGGGCGCGCTGGGATGCCCGCGGACCCTCCCCCCGCCACGGACTGCGCTGTTGGGGGGTCTGCTGCTGTGCGTGCACCTTAGCGCCCGGCAGAAAACGCGCCCGTGTGTCTCGAACATTTATACTCCATTCAGAAATATGTACTCCGTGTTAATTTCCTCACCCAGACTCTGTTAACTTAGGAACATCTCCGAGTGGAGACGTGCTCGCTTTCTCTGTAACCCTTAAATAAAAGGTGCTGTTCCTCCCTTGACCCTGGACTGGTCTGTGCTTCCTGTCTTTCTCTCCGTGCGTTTTTTCTTCTTTTTTTTTTAGATTTGCCGCAGCCTTGTCGAGGGGAGGACCTGGGCGGTGGGTCAGGCGCCGGGTTCGTCCCGTGAGCCTCCGTGAAGGCCCTCCCGTGGGTCGGTTCTCAGGCGGCCGCGTGGGGCCGGGACTGGGGGGCCGCTGCCCGCCTGCCGCCTGGCACCAGTACAGACCTGCCTGGGGCTCGCCCTCTGTGCCTCTGACGCACACGTCAAACGGGGTTTGCCCTCAGGGCGTTCTCCCGGCTGCCTTCTCTGGGGCACCAGTATGGAAGAGGAGGCGGTGAGCTGTAGGGAGGGCCTCGGGCAACAGTGCCCGTCCACGCCGTCTCCTTCCTGCGGGAGAAGGTGGGGAAATAAAGGGTACAGGCTGCTTTCTCTGGAGACGGGGCTCCGTCAGCCCTAGGCATGTGGCCAGGCTGGCACGGGGGCCCATGCCTGTCAGCTGCCCGCAGACGCCAGGCAGCCTGCACACCCCAGAGAGGTCAGCACACCTTAACTCTGGATTTCCAGTCAGCAGAAGCCCCTCTGTTGGTCAGGGGCCTTCCCTTCCGCTCCTCTCTGTCATCTCAGGGAGGTGAACCTGGGGAAGTAGCACTGATACCCAGAATTGGATGAACTGGCTGTGGGGTTTATTTTGTTTTGTTGGGTTTTTTTTTTTAAAAAGAAACGTGGCCAAGTTGAGTTTCTAGTTCTGTTTCTTGGTGAACAGCAAGCCTGGGGTCATAACTCCTTGTTGCTGCGGTTATTTCGGCGTCCAGGAAACTAGCTTATTACTTCTGCTCTGCTGAAAATTCGGTTTTCAGTGTTTATTTGCCTAACATCTGGTAAATACTAAATGTATTTTTTAGGCTTTAAAAAATTTCAATGTAAGGTTTCTGATTAAACATTTATTGGTTTCTATCCATAAAGATTTACTGTTGCTGATCTTGTGAGGGAAAGGCTGTGTCCAGCATCAGGAAGGGGCCTTCGCCCGCCTCTCCCAGACACTGCCCTACCCCCTGGCCCCTCTGCAGGGAGGAGGCTGTGGGCCGGGGCGGGCGGGGCTCTTGGTCAGTTACTGGGCGGCACGTCCGGACGACAGGCCCCTGCCCTGGGGGAGTGCGCGTTGTAGCCACGCGTCCCGAGCCGCTGCCCATCCGACCAGAGGCCCGCATCTGACACACTGTGTTGAGTGTGGACACGTCTCTCTTAGCCTAAGATCACTGACCCTTTATAGATCGGGTAAGAAAAGTCAAGCTCGTCGGCCCCACGCCTGTCCTCACTCGCCATGCAAGAGCAAACTGGGTTTTCACAAAAGTTGCTTCGTTTTTAAGGAACATGGCGAGAGGTGGCGCGCGCGCCCACGCACACCATGACCTGCACACCAGGCGGGGGGGCCGCTCCCCGTGTGTGCACGCGCGCAGCGGGCCCACGCCAAGGGGGAGCCGGCGGGGCTGCTGGCGGCCACTGTGAACTGTCGTCCGCCTCCTTCCTCCCAGGTCTCGGACGGCCCCGGAGACGAGCCCCCGGAGTCCCCGGATGAAAGCGCGGACGAAACCCAGACCGAGGCGTCCATCTCCTCTAAGAGGTCTGAGCGCGGGGCCACCGCCAGGAAGGAGCACGTGTGCCAGGTGAGGGCCGGGGCCGGGGCCGGGCGGCCTCCCTCTGCCGGGCCGGCGGGCGCGGGCACCGCCTGAGCCTCCGCCCTCTCCCCACAGCTGTGCGAGGAGCCGGGCAGCCTGGTGCTGTGCGAGGGTCCCTGCTGCGGCGCCTTCCACCTGGCCTGCCTAGGCCTCTCCCGCAGGCCGGAGGGGCGGCTCCTGTGCGGAGAGTGCACCTCAGGTACGCCGCCCCTTGCTCCGCCCCGCCCCGCTCTCCCCACCGCAAGGTCTCTGCCTCCCGGTTCGCTGCTGCACGGTCTGGGGAGGGGCGTGGACGGCCCATGAGGCTGCAGTCACCGCCCACCTCCTCTTCCCTGGCCGGGCAGAGGGTGTCGGTCCAGTTGGAGGAGCTCGCAGCGCCGGCTGTGGGTCGCCTCCCTGCGGAAGGAGAGGGGGTGTTTCTTGGAGGAGCCCCTCCCTGCAGCTGCTCGCCTGTTGGAGGGCGCAGCCCCTCCCGGGCAGCTGGTCAGACCCCCGCGGGCAGGGCCCCTCGAGGGCTAGAGGAGGAGCTGGTGCCTGCCCGAGCCGCGGCGGCTCAGCCCTGCTCTGCGCCCCCTCTCGCCCTGGCTGCCAGGGACCCACTCGTGCTTCGTGTGTAAGGAGAGCAAGAGTGACGTCAAGCGCTGCGTGGTGTCACAGTGTGGGAAGTTCTACCACGAGGCCTGCGTGCGCAGGTTCCCCCTGACGGTGTTCGAGAGCCGGGGCTTCCGATGCCCGCTTCACAGCTGCCTGAGTTGCCACGCCTCCAACCCCTCGAACCCAAGGCCCTCGAAAGGTGCAGAGAAGCTCCGTGTGGGTGTGACCAGATCCGAGCCATCGAGGGCGGGCGGGGTGGCAGGCTTGTCCCCGAGAGCTTTGCCCCGAGTGGGTTTAGATACCTGCTGTCACTGACTGGATGCGGGTGGGAGTCAGGGTTTTTCTTCCTGTTTCCCTTCTTCCTGCCCTAAATGTCACCCTAATGATTGCTGACTTGAGGAAGGGGGGCCTGAGCCCTTTTGACAGGTTCTGTTTGTTCCGGCTTTGATGGTCCTTCACGCGTGAGAGCCATATTTTCGGGTGCAGGCCCACCTGTATCGTGCCGCGTGGAGTCTGCTTCCTGACACCAGCTGTCGTCAGCCAGGGGCCTGCACTCCAGAGGGCGTAAGGCCATGTCTTGAGGTGTTGGGGGTCCCTGCTGGCGTGCACAGGGCAGCCCCCACGGGCCCCTACTGGGCCCCAGTGCCCAGCCTGAGAAACCCTGGTTGACCTCATTTTAGAAAACAGCATTAAGTGCTTGACGGCTTTCTGATACCTTATTGAATTACCACTGCCTTAAGGAAATGTGTCTTCACAACGCTAATGACACTCTTACCCTCCTACCCAAGCCCCTGTTTTCCTTCCGCTGCCCCCGGGTATTTCTGCAGCAGCGCTGTGAGCCTGCGGAGGCCCGGCCCCCCGGCTGCCCTGCTGAGGTGTGGGGTGTGGGCGTGTCCACTCCAGGTAAGATGCTGCGGTGTGTCCGGTGCCCCGTCGCCTACCACGGAGGGGATGCGTGTCTGGCAGCGGGCTGCTCGGTGATCGCGTCCAACAGCATCATCTGCACGAACCATTTCACCGCCCGGAAGGGCAAGAGGCACCACGCGCACGTCAACGTGAGCTGGTGCTTCGTGTGCTCCAAAGGTGAGCCCCCCGGCGCTGCGCACGCTCGGGGCTGGGCCAGGCTGTCCCAGGGCTGCGCGCCGAGGGCCAGCTGCGGCGCTTCTCCAGCTCTGTCTGCCCTCTTGCGGCCCGTGCTTGCCCACGTGGTCGCATTCGTGGTCTCTGAGTTAACCACGGTCGTGTCACAGACTCGGGATGGCTTTCGTGGTGGAAAGAAAGCGAGCTCCTGTGTGGCACAGACCCCGGGGGCCGGGGTGGTGGCTGGGGCGGGGGCTAAGGGCGCCCTCGTTGCAGGGGGGAGCCTGCTGTGCTGCGAGTCCTGCCCGGCGGCCTTCCACCCCGACTGCCTGAGCATCGACATGCCGGACGGCAGCTGGTTCTGCAACGACTGCAGGGCCGGGAAGAAGCTGCACTTCCAGGACATCATCTGGGTGAAGCTCGGGAACTACAGGTGGGGGAGGAGGCGCCCGCCCGCCGCGGTCACTGTCTTCTTTTCCTTTGCAGAGCTGAGCGCACTGAGATGCTGTCACTCTCTCTGAAGAGTCTGTGAACCCTGTTTTTAATATTTATAATAGATGGTGGCCGGCAGAAGTTTGCCATCCCAAAAATGTCCCCCCAAATATTCAGAAAATGAAGCACGAGGTTGGAGAGTTCCCTGTGTTTTTCTTTGGGTCTAAAGATTATTACTGGACGCATCAGGCGCGAGTGTTCCCGTACATGGAGGGGGACCGGGGCAGCCGCTACCAGGGGGTCAGAGGGATCGGAAGAGTCTTCAAAAACGGTACGGGGCTCCGCGGGGTCGGGCACGGTGCTTGGGGGCCTCTGCTAATGCGGACTTCATTTCCAGTGTTTGGTTTCTGTGGGAAACGCTGGACGCAGCATTCTCGTCTAGCTGTAGCTTAAGTCCTTGTGGATAGGTTTGCTGAAGCAGAGGGTGAGACGCGACATGTACTAGCTTCCCTAACACTGACTGCTGGCCCCCACTGGCATGCAATAGAGCTCCCACTTGCCTTTGTGTGAGCGGGAGCCCGCTGCAGTCGGTGGCTGCTGCACGAGCCCTCGGGGCTACCGTGCCCCGTCAGCAGCCACGCAGGCGCCTCCACCCCACCGCCGGTGGGGGCAGAGGGGACAGAGGGCTGGCCTCGTTTGGGGGATGCAGGGGTCAGGAAGGGCAGCACGTGAGGGCGGCAGGGCAGTGGGGCCCTGGGGAGGCGACCTGCCGGCCCGCCCGCCCCCGCTCCTGCACACGGCCCACCCAGGTTTCTCCAGGAGAGGTGGGCCGGGCAGGCGGCTGGGCAAGGGCAGGGTCAGCGCCCCTTGCCTCGAGGCCCTGCAGAGCCCCCCTGGTTCTTAAGCTGGCCGGCGGTCCTGCGCCCCTGTCTGCGTGGGTGCCGTGTGGCCTCCTGGTTTAGGGAGACTAGAGACAACGCTCGGCAGCGAGATGAAAGTGTAGACGAAGTCGTTAACGTGCAGGCCGTAACGGGTGGACGTATCTGTTCGCTAAAATCTTTCACTGGCACTTCATTGACTTAGCACTGCAAGAAGCTGAAGCCCGTTTCCGTGAAATCAAACTTCAAAGGGAAGCCAGAGAGACGCAGGAGAGCGAGCGCAGGCCCCCGCCCTACAAGCACATCAAGGTGACGGCTCGGGCGGGGGCGGGGCGCGCCGGGCGGGGCGGGGGGGGGGCGGGGCGCGCCGGGCGGGGGCGGGGCGCGCCGGGCGGGGCGGGGCTCCTCCTGCGAGCAGCCCTCCCTGGACAGCTGCGCCGGGCCTCCTAGGCCGGAGCGGGTGCTGCCACTGGCCACGTGTCCTCTATCTCGAGGCCAGGGTGCGGGCAGGGCTTTCGCGCAGGAGGCCTGCCCTCAGCCCGATGGTTAGCCGTGGAACCGCAGGGCTGGCCCGGCTGCCCAGAGCACGGCGCAAACGACAGGCCGTCCTCCTGAACCACGCTCGCTGCCACCAAGCCCAGATGAGAGGTGGTCAGCCCAGGCCACCCGACCCAGGAGGACCTTCTTCAGATGGTTCAGGGAGCGAGGGGGCGGGGCAGGAGCCATGTTCCCACGTGCTGCCAGCCGCGGCCCCGGGTGGGGCTGTGCCGCCAGGGTGGGCGCCCGGCCTCTGCCTCGAGGCAGGTCAGGGGCTCCGTCTTGGCTGCCCGTACCCGGGCCGTGGTCAGCGTCCGAGACGAGTGTGCATTTAGCCTTCACTTTAGGGTGAGTCCCCTGGAACAGAACTATGGGGGATCTGAGCGTGGTGCTGGGGTTCCCGAGGCTGTTCCAGCCCCTCCGGCCTGCCCCGCCCCGCCCCGCACGCGGGTGAGCAGGCGCCTCTCACCACGGCCTCCCGGCTCCGCTTCCGGGGCCCAGCCCCTCCTCCCCTGCCGCTTTCCTGGGCGTTTGCTCTGAGCTCAGGATGCCGGGGCTGCCCTGTCCCCTCCTCGTGCGCCTCTGTAGGAGAGCGTCCGGCGGCTCTTTGCCCCCCCCCCCCACCGGGGATTCCCTGAAGCGCGTGCCGCCGTGAGGCAGCCCGGAGGCGGGGTCGCGGGAGGCTGAGCTCGGCTCTCGCCCGCAGGTGAACAAGCCCTACGGGAAGGTGCAGGTCCACACGGCGGACATCTCCGAGATCCCGAAGTGCAACTGCAAGCCCACCGACGAGAACCCGTGCGGCTCGGAGTCGCAGTGTCTGAACCGCATGCTCATGTTCGAGTGCCACCCGCAAGTGTGCCCCGCGGGCGAGTCCTGCCAGAACCAGTGCTTCACCAAGCGCCAGTACCCCGAGACCAAGATCGTCAGGACGGACGGCAAGGGCTGGGGCCTCGTGGCCAAGAGGGACATCAGGAAGGTGCGCGCGTGCGCCTGTGCGTGTGGGGGGTGTGTGCACACGTGGGCGTGTGCCTGTGCTTGTGGTGCTAGTGCGTGTGTGCGTGCATGCCTATGGATGTGAACGTGTGCGTGCATGTACACGTGTCAATGCGCGCGTGTGAATGTGTGCAGGTGCACGCATGCGTTCATGTGTGCATGTTAATGTGTGCGTGTGTGTGTGCATGCCTATGGATGTTAATGCATGTGTCCATTCATCTGAATGTGCGCACATCTGTGTTAATGTGTGCAGGTGCACACATGTGTTTGCGTGTACATGTGTTAATGTGTGTGTGCGTGGGTGCGCACATGCATGAATGTTGGTGTGTGCGTGTGCGAGTGTGTGCATGTGTGTGTGAGTCCAGGGCTTGCTCACCTCTTCCTCCTAGACTTTGCTAGCTCATGTTGCTTCTGCACTTGTTGAGAACAGGATTTCAAACATGGTTTCTGAATTGTTACGATTGAAGATTATAAAACATTGAATGGAAGATGTCTACGCAGTAAAACTCTAAACTTCCATGCGTCAGGCCTTCTGTCGGAACTCTGACGGCAGCCGTTGGGAAGTGAAAGGTTTACTGAGATGGGGGCCGGAGTGTTGCTGAGCAGTGCTGTGGGGTCGCTCTCCTGAGGCCGTCCCAGGACAGGGCAGGCAGGGCCAGGCTGCCGGGCAGACACGGGCCGCACGGTCCGCGTTCAGGCTGCCTGTCGCGGCTGACCCCAGCAGTGTCGAGAGGGACCGCCCTGACCGCCGGTTTAGGGGCTCTTGCGGGAGAGCTTGATGGTCTCCACCCTGCTCTCTGCTGGGGAGCGCGACTGTTGCAGGGCCGGCCACAGGGCGCTGGGGGGGCGGGGGCTGGCCTGGCGCTCCTTCCAGGGTGCTGGGAGAAGCGCCTCACCGGCAGCCTTTAGAGCGTGTGTGGTCACCTGCCTGACTGACGGGCAGGGACGTGGGGCTCCGGGCTGTGCCCGGCAGGAGCTTCTGCTCACCCCGCCGCACCCTCCGGCCTCCAGGGGGAGTTTGTGAACGAGTACGTGGGCGAGCTGATCGACGAGGAGGAGTGCATGGCGAGGATCAAGCGTGCGCACGAGAACGACATCACGCACTTCTACATGCTCACCATAGACAAGGTACCGCGCGTGGCCCCAGGCCCGTCTGCACAGGAGCGTGCTGTCCGGGGCATCGGGCCGCACGCCACGTGGCGCTGTCGTGCCGTGAGCGTTTCACACGCCTGCGGCCACTGCCTGGAGACCGGGACGGGCGCCAAGCGGCCCGCGCGGGGCTTCTGGGAGGCCCATGCTCCCTGATGCGCACAGGGACACCAACAGTCCTCCCAGGGTTAGAGAGGAGGGCTTGGGAGGCCACCCTCAGGGACACGGGGAGACTCCCGGGGTATCTGTTCCTTGTCTGAAGCACACGTCTGTCAACAGTTGGGCACGTGTGTCCTCTGCAGGGACCAGTGTTCTCAACGGTGCTGAGCTGGACTGTCACGGGTCGGGTGGAGGAGAACAGGGTCGTCAGGACACAGCGCCCTGCTGACCAGCCCTCTCAGGGGCTCTAGGGGGAACAGACACCCCAGGAGGTGGCCGATTCCCACACCCCCTTGCCATCCCCCCTTCCTTTGGGCTGCGGTCATGAAGGAGGTCATTTCCTTAGGGATGAAAACCCTAGGCCCGTGCCTTCTGTGCTCCGGTCTGAATCTGAGCTGCTTGTGTCTTGGAAGGAAGGCCAGTTGGATCACTTAGCACACAGATCAGTCCCTGAAACGATCATTCACTGAGGGCAGCTGGCTGAAACAAAGAGAAAGCCCATGAAATGATTCTGCTTCATCTTTTTCCTGCAAGAATCAAAGAAAAAGCCCTGCCTCCCTAAATGTGTACCAGCGCAGTCGAGCAAGATCTTTGTGAGAAGACCCCCATACAGGCTTCACTCTGAGAACTTGAGATAGAGAAGACCAGATCTGAAAGAAAGTTCTAGACGTGTTACGAAATGGCTAGAACCATGAAATGAGATTTAGAGACAGAAGAAACTGAGGAGTGAGTCAGGCAGATTCGACAAAACGGTTAAAACTGGGAGTTAGCATAAATTCACTGAAATTGACCCATTGGGTGGGTTAGGAAAAATTAGATGGTGACAGAGGAAATTTCTGCCTCTGAAGAAGCTCCCGAGAAACTGCCTAGACGCAGCAGACGTGCCGAGACCGGGCGGGAGAGGCAGGGAGATGGGAGAGGGGTGCTCAGCAGGCGCGACAGGAGAGGCAGGAGGCCTGGGGGAGAGGCCGTGTGGACAGTTCTCTGGGATCTGTGCGGCACGGATCGCTTCGTAGGTGAAGCTGACCAAGCTTTTGAGCAGGGTAAATAATAATAAATCTATGCCTTTATACGTTTAAAAAAAAGTAAAACAAAACTGTAAATGGCAGACGTGGAGGCTTGAAAAGCAAGCAAGAGGGCCTTCCCTGGTGACCCCGCGCCTGGGGGCTGGTGCTGGCGCTGCCGCAGGCCTGGGATCCGTCCCTGGCCTCGGAACTGAGACCCCACAAGTCGGGCAGTGAGGGCCCTTCCCCAGGACAGCGGAGAAGAGAAGGGCGGTTCTCGGAGCAGCGGCGGGACGGCCGGCCTCCCCCCGAGTGCAGTCCCGTGTCCTCCTGGCTCGTGTGCCCCGCTGCTGGTCTGGCTGGACCTGCAGGCTTGTCTGACTCTTCAGCGGGTCTGTCTCGCCCCCATGGGCGCGTGCCTCTAGGTGGTGGGGTGACCCCCGACCTCTCCCTCTCTGCCGCCCGCTCACCAGTGCTTGGTCTCTCCTCGTGGCGCTGACCTGCCCTCCGTGAGCCAGAGAAACAGGACTGGTTTGGGGGTGTCCCATCCGAGCAGCCGTGGGAGACCACGGTTTCCAGTTCGACACCGCCGTCCGTGCAGGCGGAGCCTCGGGTGAGCGCTGGCCGCGCCACGGGCCGTGACGCCCAAGTCGTGCCTTGCAGGACCGCATCATCGACGCCGGCCCCAAGGGGAATTACTCCCGGTTCATGAACCACAGCTGCCAGCCCAACTGTGAGACCCTCAAGTGGACGGTGAACGGGGACACGCGCGTGGGCCTGTTCGCCGTGTGTGACATCCCCGCAGGTATGCAGCCTGAGCTGCACTCCAGGCCCCCGGCCCAGGGGCGGGGCCGGAGGGCGGGGGGGGGCAGCTGGGTCTCGCTGGGAGCACCCCCTTCACTGAGGGGGCTGGGGGGCTCCGGGGGCTGCCCACGTGGCCATGCGGCTCTCAGCGGGAGGACGGGAGGCCGCGGCCCCAGCGCTGTGTCCCCTCACAGGGACAGAGCTGACCTTCAACTACAACCTCGACTGTCTGGGCAACGAGAAGACGGTGTGTCGCTGCGGAGCCTCCAACTGCAGCGGCTTCCTCGGCGACAGGCCGAAGGCAAGTGGTGGCGGGAACGCGGTCTGCAGGGCACGGGCAAGGCTGCTGCGGAGCGGCACGGGGGCTCACGGTCTGGGGCCATGAGCCGAGGCCGGGCGTGGTCAGGGTGGGGCTGCGGCTGGGCCTGGCGCCCGTGTCCATGTCTGCAGCGCCCTGTGTCTGTGGACCCACCTCCTCGGGCCTGCGTCCCAGCCGTGTGATGCCTGCAACAGCCCTGCTCCCTGCGGTGCCAGCAAGGGCCGGGGCGGGGGCAGCGGTGCCCTCCCGAGGACATGGGTCGCCTCAGGCGTCGGGCCTGGAGCTGCAGCGTGCGTGCCGGCCCTGCCTTGCCCAGCTTGGCTGTGTTCTCGCATCCTGAGTGAGGTCCTTCAGGGCCTGGACATGCTCCGTGGGGAGCAGCCCGTCTGCTGCGAGGTCCCCAGGCAGACGGACCGCCACGCCCGCGCCCCTGTGGCCCCGGCAGCCCCGCCCGGACCCCCAGCCCCCTGCGGTGACTCTGCTGATGTCCCCGTTGCAGACGTCAGCACCCCTGTCCTCGGAGGAGAAGGGCAAGAAGACCAAGAAAAAGGCCAGGAGGCGCCGCACGAAAGGCGAAGGGAAGAAGCCATCCGAGGATGAGTGCTTCCGCTGCGGGGACGGCGGCCAGTTGGTGCTGTGCGACCGCAAGTCCTGCACCAAGGCCTACCACCTGCCCTGCCTGGGCCTGGGCAAGCGGCCCTTCGGTGGGTCGGGGGTGGGTGCTCCAGGTCTTTGCGGGGGCGGGGGGGCGGGGGTGGGCGGTGCCCGCTGCTGTCAGGAGGGAGCCCCAAGGCCCTGGCCCCAGACCGGAGGGAGGCAGACAACGCGAGCCTGGACAGAAAGCTGGGGGCAGGCGGACAGGCCGGCGGACAGACGGAAGTTCTCCAGACTGGACAGAGTGCCTTCACAGGGGCACGTCTGAGGCGGGGCCCCCAGAAGCTCAGTCCAGCCACAGCCAGTCCTGGGAGCAGCCGGGCCGGCCAGTGGCCTGGGCACGGACACGGGCCCGCTTGCCCACCAGGCCTCTGAGCGGCAGCTTTAGCTCTCCTCACGTTTCGCGAGCCGTGTGCACAGTCGGGCCGTCTCGCCGGCGTGCGCGCTGAGCCCCGCCCTGAGCCCTCGCGTGCCGCCCGCTCTCGTTGCAGGGAAGTGGGAGTGCCCTTGGCACCACTGCGACGTGTGCGGCAGGCCCTCCGCTGCCTTCTGCCATTTCTGCCCCAACTCTTTCTGCAAGGAGCACCAGGACGCGGCGGCCTTCAGCTCCACCCAGGACGGGCGGCCGTGCTGCAGCGAGCACGACTTCCGGGCAGAGCCGCCTCGGAGCGCCAAGACCGAGGAGCCGTGCTCAGGGCCCGGCAAGGCGCGGGGGCGGCGGCGGCGGCGGCGGTGTTGGCGCAGGGTCATGGAGGGCAAATAGCGCCTGGCTGGGGCTGGGTCCGACCAGGGGTGGCTGCGGGCGGGCGGAGGACCGGGCCTGGCAGCGTCAGAGGACCCCGCCCCCGGCCCCTGGCCCCGGCATAGACGCACAGGCCTCCCCAGGGGGGAGCGTCCCGCCACTGAGCCATCTCAGCAGCGCCCGCTGCGCCCGCACTGACCGTCCGAACCACGTGGGCGCCCCGCGAGGCGCCAGCGTCCCAGGACAGACAGCCTCACTACACAGCGTCACAGCTACACTCGAACCTCAGCCCATCCCTGCCCCGCTGTTCTAGGCCGAACTTAGGACTGAAGATTATTGGCACATGAAATGCATTTCTCTCGCCCGGGTAGTGTTTCCCTGAGGGTCTCTCATCCCCAGGCTTCACGACGTTGCCCGCCTCCCGCCCGCCAGCGTCACTCAGGAGAGGAGCCCAGGGTGGGGCCCGGCAAGGACCGGGACCCAGGATGCCTTGGGAACGTGGTTTTGACTATTGCGCTTATGAAACAGCTGTATGGTTTTTTTTTTTTTTTGTACTAATGTGAAGTTTTTCCTCAAAGTGCTTCTTTTCCATCCTAGTGAGAAGCCAGTAGTATAGCGTGTGACCCCTGGAGTGGCTCCGGCTGTGGACCTGACCCCATGGCAGGCCTGTGGCACAGGCCTGTGAGCGGTTCTCTGGGCCCTCGTGCGGAAGCGTTTGTGGATGATTTTGATTGGTTTTTCTTTACCAGTTTCTGGCTTTTACTCTCAATATATTTTTGCTAAACTTGTTTCACAAACTACCACCGACTGCAATGCTTGTTTACTGATGCGTCCCGAGTTCCCGCAGCTGCAGGACGGAGCGGCGGGTGTGGGCCCTGCTGGGGAGCCTGGGCTGCCCGGTACCCCCACTGGGCCTGGAGCTTGAGGGGAACCTGTGTCCAGACAGCTCTTTCGGGCTGAGGAGAGGCTGCCTGGGCGGGGGCAGTGGGAGCCGGGCTGGGTGGACAGGCTTGGTGGGGGCGCTCAAGCCGGGCTGCTGGGTGTGGGCACCTGGCCTTGCGACAGCCAGCCGATACCCCGGGGCACCGCGTGGACCTGGGCCCGGGCACGATGCCAGCAGGAGCCCCCTTGCCTGCCCGTCTCCGCGCGAGGGGAGCAGCCACTCAGCAGCTGCTGTTCTCTGACCCTTTCGCTGAAACCACCCAGACGACGAACATCCTGCGGCTTACACACCTGCCCCAGAAAACCACGCCTGAGGCCCCGTTCGTCTCGCCATGCCGCTGCACAATTGCAGGGTGTGTGGTCCAGTGCTGAGCCGTCGGGGTTGGTGGGGGGCCTCTGTGGCCCTGACCCCTGGGAAGCATCTGTTCTGGGTCAGAGGCTCCCGCGGCCTCCCGAGCACAGACTGGGGCGGGGGGCTGCTGACCCTTTTCTGGCGACTCTGGGACAAGTGACCAGGTGGGACCAAAGGCAAAGGCAGCTGTGTCCTCAGTGGCCCCGCCGTCTCTTGAGGGACCAGAGGCGTTTCCGTGCAGAGCTCGCTCGCTCTCAGACTCCGTCAGGAGAGTGCTGGGTGGACATTGGTCGCCTCCTGAGGCCCTGAGCTTGGGGGGCCGGGCGCAGCCCTGCCCTGCAGAGCCAGGCCTGGGGAGCAGCCCCCATCCTCTCCTGCCAGGGACGGCCCTCTGCCCTCCAGAGCACCGCTGCTGCTTCTGCAGTTGCTTTCCCACGTTGGGCGCAGGTTACCTTATTTTTATATTTGACAGTAGTCAAGTTTTGTGATCTTTGAGTCACTCTGATATTTCCAAATTCTTTTATGATCTTTCTGAAGGAAATACTGGAAAACTTACTTTAGATGTGGTTGCCTTCTTTCCAAAAATTATCATAAACTAATGAGCAAATAACACTAAGTTCTGAGAGTCTCTAAGAAGCCAGCTCACAGCTCTGAGTAGAACCTGGGCCTGGAGGAGCAGCGGAGAAGGGCCCTACCCGACGGGCCCCCAGCCTGCCTCCGTCACGGCCTCTGCCCCCAGTCGGAGGGACGCTGGACGTGGGGAATTCGGTCTCTGAACCTCAGCCTCAGTCCTCGGTCGCTAACGTGAGGCCAAAACAAAAGGAAAGCTGCCCGAGGGCCTTGGGACTCAGCACGGGGGTGGACAGGCTCCCTGGGTGCCGACGGCCTCCTGGCCCCCATCTCGTCCTCCCAGGGGAGGTGAGGTCGCCCCACCGCCATCCCCAGGACCCCCCGACCAGCAAACGGCCACGTGTGTGCAGCCCCTTCTCCAGCCACTTCATGTTTGGGAGTCAGACAAGACCGTTCTTATCACTCAGTACAGAGACTGTCAGGTGCCCAGTTCTTGACCCTACGAGACGTGTAGCCGACGAGGACACGCTCACGTGCGACGCTGTCTGCGGGCGGCATGGTGCCCACCGCCCCGCCGAGACGACTCCAGCAGCACCCGGGTGTCGGTGTCAGTCACCCGGAAGGGGGCCAGGCTCCAGCTCTGGGGCACCCGGTGCTACTGCCAGTTCTGACGTTTAAGAACTTGAACTTCACTTCTGGGGGATATACCGAAATGTAGATTTGCTGTTTGGGGGGAAATAGCGTTTTAAGGTCAGAAATTGTGTCTGGAAGATTGTATGAGTATTTTTGTATTAAAAAAAATTTAAAGGCTTTTTTCTTAAACTTATTTTATGTGGGATTGTGTGTTTTTTTTTTTTTTTTCCGAATTTTCCCAATTTTTTTGGGCGGGGGGGGGGGAGCGGGGGCTTGCTGCACACGTGGTCCTAGTTTCCTCCAGGATGAAGCCGCACCCCCTTCTGCAGAAGCAGAGGTGCTAAGCCCAGACTCTGGGCCGTCCCGCCCCGTCCCGGAACCATCCATTGCTCTGAGCATCTGACACCCTCCTGACGTCTGGGGAGAGGCCACCGTGGCCCTGGAAGTGGTCTGGGGTGGGTGAGGAGCTCTGCTTCTGCCCCGCCCCCACAAACGTGGCAGTCAGAAGAGGCGGCTTCGCCAGCCTCAGCCCCAAGGCCCCCTGGACTCACAGCCTCTGGTGTGCCCCCCACCCCCGTCGTCCAGAGTGACCCCCCCGCGCAGAAAGGTCGAGCTGGCTGGAAGCAGCTCTGGGGGTTTTTCTTTAGAAAAGCTAAACTTTAATTAGGTAGTTTTTACAATGAAAACAGGTACCCAAGGACTGGTCTTAAATGCTCACAACTGTACAAAAGGCAAATACAAAACCTGTGGGTGTGAGCGCGGCCCACCCCGGGGCCCCGGGCCGGCCCCACCCCACTCTCAACCACCGTGGGCGCCACCTTTGGTCCCTCAACTGTGCGGGTGGGGCCCGTGCTGCCCTAGCAGGAAAGCCCTCCAGGTCAGCGGGATTTAAGAAAAACTAAGAAAAGGTCCAAGTCTAACAGGCGGAACTGTTGCCAAGATTAAGAAGTTACAACTTTTTTTGGCTAAGTTTAACATTCAAAAATGTAATACTGAATCCAAAAGTGTCTTAAATCACACAAAAAGGACCCATATTAAAATTTAGAAAACAAGTCCAGGACGCCCCAGAGAAACCGGATCTAAAGCGTAAGTGGGCGGGGACGTGCCCAGCGGCCCTAGGACACGTTGGCCATGGGCTTGTACTTCTTGAAGCGCGTCCACTGGCCGGTGGCGTAGTTCATCTCGAAGACCGTGTCCACCAGCATGGTGGTGCTGCCCTGGCCGTCCGACTTGGGCAGGTCTTCCGTGTGCTCGCTCAGCTTGATCTGGATCACGTCGCCCTGCTCCTGGCACGGGTTTTCTGTGGGGGCGGGCGGGGGCCGCTGGGCGGGGACCAGGGCCACAGGGCCCACCCCGGGCCCCCCGCCCCGCCCCCGCCGGGCCAGGCCCCGCCCCACCCCAGACCCACCCGGCCCCGCCCCCGGGCCAGGCCCCGCCCCACCCCAGACCCACCCGGCCCCGCCCCCACCGCCCCAGACCCACCCGGCCCCGCCCCCCCGGGCCAGGCCCCGCCCAGGACCCACCTCGGGAGCCCGCCATGAAGCCCAGGATGAGCGCCTTTTCGGGCCTCGTGACCTTGTTGGCCGTCTTGAACATCTCCTGCGCCGCGAACATCTGCTCCCTCTGCGGGGAGGCTGGTGTAGGCGCTGGGTGCCCCCTCCCCGGGCGCCGCCAGCACCCCAGCCCCCCCCACCTACCGTGCACCCCAGCCCCCCACCTACCGTGCACCCCAGCCCCCCCCACCTACCGTGAGCGACAGGTTCTTCTTGGGCTGCTGCTGGGCTGGGGGCTGCTGGGCCTGGGGGGCCACCATGGCCACCGGAGGCGTCTGGGCAGCAGGAGCGGCGGCTGGGGGCGTGGTGGGCGTCAGGGGCGAGGGGGGCGCGGCGGGTGGGGGCGCCGCGGGGCTGGGCCCACTGTTGTACAGGGGCGCCCGCTGCTTGAACTGCGCCGGGAGCGCTGGGCTCGGAGCGCCGGGCTCCTCGGGGGGGCGGCTGGCTTGCAGGCTGGCGTCCCGTGAAGACGGGGCTGCGAACAGAGCGGAGTCTACTGAGGCCCGAGATCCCCCGCTCTGCGTCCAGCCCGAACGAGAAGTGGACGCGCTCTGGTGCACGGCCCGGCCCGGCCTCCTGCCCCCAAGGCGAGCCGCAGGTCCTGGGGAAGGGCGGCGGGCCGCTCACCTGGCGGTGTCTCGGAGCTGGGGACGTAGGACGAGGCCGGGACCACGCTGGGCGTCGCCGGCAGGTAGCTCGTGGAGGGCAGAGCAGGCTCGCTGTTCAGAGACCCGAGTTTCTGGAAGACAGAGGCCATGTTGCTCCCAGAAGAGCCCTGGGCTCTGACCCCTCAGGGCCAGACCCCCAGCCTGGAGCAGCCCCGTGGGCTGGGGGCCTGGCCAGGCGGTCCCGTCTGGTCAGGGACCCCCCGCCCCCCCCCGCAAACGAGCCACCTTTGAGGAAAGACTCCAACGATGCTTTTCTTACCACAAGCATGTGATAAAAGGAAAACCCAGTCCTTTCAAGACCATGAGCACACACAGCTCTGCAGCGCTCCCCAGAGGAGACTGACGGACATGGGGGCGCCTGGCGCCCGCCTGCACGGCCCCACAGCAGAGGCCTTGGCGCCGGGACGCCCTTCTGCGACGCTGACTGCCGTCCCGCGGGGCCCAGGGGACGCCGAGGAGCCCCCCGCTCTGGGCCCGTGTCCACACCAGGGCCCCCTAGGCCCCCATCCTGCGTGTGTCCACGTACAACACGTAACGCGTGTGTCCCCGTGGACACGCCCCAGCAGCTAACGCTAGGACAGGGGCACCCACTCTGCCACCCAGGGCCCGCAGCCCTACCTGCGTGGACACCAGGCCGGCCGCGTAGTCGGGGGTGGCGTTCTCCACGACCGTCTCCTCCTTGGCGGGCTTCTCCACCGCCTCCGTGTCTGCGGGCAGAGCATGGCCTCAGTGCCCTCAGCCGGGGCGACGGGCCCCCAAAGACACGGCCACCTCAAGGGGCAGCCTGGCTGGTCTCGGGAGACGAGGCCGCCCGTGGGCACAGGTGGCCGAGTACGCACCCAGGGCCCTCCTGCGCCTCTTGGCCTCCCGGCCGGCACCAACCACATCCAGCTCGGAGATGTCCAGGAGCTGCAGACAGACAGAAGCCCCTCAGCCTTGGCGAAGGCGCACCAGGCCGGCCCGGGGCCATGCGGGGCCTGTGCCCACCTTCACGCCCCTCTCCTTCCGCAGGGGCGTCCTGGACGGCGGGATGGGCGTGCGGTTCCCGGCGGGGCTGAAGACACTGGGGGCAGTGGGGCTCCTGAAGGGCGCCTGCTTCGGGATGCCTTTTAGCGGGGCTGCGGGAGTGGGTGGGGGCGGCAGTCAAGGGCCTTGGGCGCTGCCCGGCGAGTCCCCGCACCCTCCTCCGCGCCTCCAGTCCTAGGTCTCAGCGAGGGCAGGGGGCGTGCAGACCCCAGGGTGGGGCCGTCCCAGCTGCACCAGCACCACCCCTACCCCCCGCGGGGTCCCCGATGCGCGAGGGACGGTGCCTTCCGCAGGCCCCCACTCCCTCCACCAGGCCCAGCCCAGCACCCGTCAGCGGACACCAGCGCTCGCGGTCCTCAGCAGGCCCGGCGGGCAGCAGGGAGCCCCGGAGCCCCCGTGGAGGTCAGACCCAGCCCAGGCTGGAGAGGAGGGCGCGGCAAGTCCGGAAGAGGACGGGGCGGCGGGGCGGGGCGGGCACGGCTACTGCCCTCTCCGACCCCGGCCTGTGGGCAAGCCCCGGGCGGGGCCGGGCGGACAGCGCCCGGGGAGGCCAAGGGGCCGGCAGAGCTTCACACGGAGAAGCCGGACCGTCCCGGGCCAGCCGGGTCCCTCCTCGGAGGGGCGGAAGAGCCCCCCAGTCCACACGGCAGGGCCCTGTTGGCTGCAGACGCCCGTGCCTTCCCAGACCCCCGCCCCGGGTGGCGGCCTTACTCGTGGTGTCCATCTTGCGGAGCAGCCCCCGGCCTTTGGCGTGGAAGGGCACGCCCGCACTCCTCTTGAGCTGTTGGGCCGTCTCGGTGGCTGGAAGACAAGGGCTGTGTCGGCGCTCCCCAGGCGGCGCCTCTGACCGAGGGCTCACAAGGGAGCGGACAGTGGGGGCTCCTCCCTGGAAGGGGGTGTCAGCACCGGCCGGTGGCGGAGGCCGAGGCCTCAGCTCCGCAAGGCTGAGAGCACTGCGGGCCCGATGCTGTCCAGGGGAACCACGGTGGCAGTGCTTTATCTGATTGTTTGAAAACAGGCCACTTACACACTTGTCGACATCAATACCAGAACCACTTAAAATGAAGTCTGCTATCGGTCAAAGGAACCAATATCCTAGCCTCTTTCCCAACAAGCACCTTCTACGTAGGTTTTATAGCTGCTACTTAAGGAAACATTTAAGAAAATGACCAAACATCTTTATAGTCAAATTCAGGCCATTTGCAACTCCAGAACAGTCAAGGGAGTAGCTGTCTCATCACCTGTGTGACTCGGTCGGTTCAGACATCATTTTTGGAACAAAGATTATAAATACTTTCACCTGAAAACTCGCAAGTTTCTACAGGAGATTTTTAGAACATACAGTTTAGCACAGCAATCAATGAATTTCTAATAAAAACTACGTAGAACACCGTCTTTAAAAGATAATTAGGTGCCATAAAACCTTAAGGGAACCTCAGAATAAAAACTACTGACGTGGGACAAAAGGCACGGCTGCCGGCAGCCAGTCTCCCGAAGCCGGCAGGACCTCCCAGGCCCGGCTGCGCAGGGCGCCCCAGCCCCGGCGGACAGAGGCCCCGGGCGCCCCCAGCCCTGGGCGCCCCAGCCCCCCCCAGCCCCGGGCGCCCCAGCCCCGGGCAGACAGAGGCCCGGCACTCACACTTCTGCAGCAGCTCGGCCCTCAGCGTGGCGCTCTTCGGCTTCCGTTTCAGCTGAAAGTGCTTCACCGGGGGCGTGAGGGGGCCCGCCAGTGTCGTCAGGGCGTTTTTGTTCAGGTACTGGCACTCCAGCGGAAGCATGGCGGACGCCTCACACTCGTTCACTGCTCGGAGAGCCAGCGTGTCACGAGGCGCACCTCCGCACGCAGGCGCCACCTCCACAGCCAATGTGGAGGCACGATTTCCTATTTATGTTCGTGGAGCTTCTGCTTGGAGCTCAAAACAGAGAACAAGGACCTGCTGACCGCACGCTTGCCCTCCCCAGCAGTCAGGGCCCCCAACCTGGGCCCAAGGGCAACGGAACCCCCCGGGAGCGGCTTGAAGGCCAGAGCCCCTGGCCCAGCACAGCTGGCGTCCTCATGGCTGTCTGGACGGCGCTCCGTGCACGCCCAGAGCAAGCAGGGGGTGCCCACAGCCGCCCTGGGTCTCCCCCCGCCCACCCCGTCGGGGGGTACCCCTGGGCCCCGCTGGACCCTGGGCCCCCGGAGCGGCACCCAGGCCCGTGTCGTGGCCCGTGTGTAAGCTGGGGGCGAGAGCTCAAGAGCAAGGCCTGGGGAAAGCAGAAAGCAGACAATCCCACGCTCCTGTCCCCAGGGGAGCACTCCGAATCTCCCCAGGGCTGCAGACAGAGCGGGCCCCTCCCACCTGAGAGCCCACCCAGGAGGGCCTGGACCTGCCGGGACCCTGGACGAGCTAGTCCCAGGAACACAGACACCCCAGTGTGGGCTCTGGTGCTCCGGGGCAGCTACGGGTCTGTGGGCGGCTACTGACCAAGTGCAAGCCTGCAGAGTGGGAGCGGCTACCTCAGGGCCGGGAGCAGGCACGGGCAGCTGCCCCGGATGCCCAGGCCGCCGGCCCTGCAGCAGCCCCGGGGGACAAGGCCCGCCTCTCCAGGGCTGCGGTGCTAGTTCTGAAAACTAGAGGGCTTGGGGGGACAGGCCTCCCGCCCGCATGCGTTCTCCTGCCCAGGCGCAAGCAGTTCCTAAGGGGGTTTGGGGCTCGTGTTCTGAACAGATGCGTTGTGGGTGTTCCTGCACGATCTCAGGAGCAGCCAGCTGGTGCCAGGAGCACCCAGGCTCTAGGGTACAGCCCGCCCGGAGCTGAGGGGAGGGGCGTGCGGGGCGAGGACAGGTCACCACAGCGCCTGAGCCAGGGGTGGGGGGGACCCGACAGTCCCTCCAGGAGCGCTGTCAGGCAGGCCCCCTCCACCGCAGACCGCACGCCAGACCTACCCTTCTCCCTGAGCTCTCCTAGGATGTCTTGGACGTTGGGGTTCTGCTCCTCCAGATCCAGGTTGAGAGCCCCGGTGTCGGGAAAGGACTTCAGGATGTCGGCCACCATGAGCACCCAGGGGTCCGAGTCCAGGGTGGCAAGCTGGATGATCTCCGTGAGCGCGCCCTTCATCTGCGAGAGAGCACAGAGTCTGGGCCCACCCCGGGCTGCCCGCGCGGGTCTGAGGGCGGGCGCCGAGCCGGGTCTCTGGGCGCCTCGCCTTCTCACACCCGGGCCTGCGTCAGACCTGCGGGCTCCTGGGGCTGCCGAGGGGCCAGCCTCAAAGGGGCCTCCCAGCACTCGGCAGACAGAACAGGAGCCTGCAGACGGGGCGGCGGGTGTGGGAGCTGGCCAGGGCGGGCGGCAGAGGGAGGTCCTGGTGGGCAGGGCGCGGGCAAGGGCTGCCAGGAGGCCCGGGCCGAGGCCACACCTGGGCTCCTGGGACGGAGCAGCGCCCAGGGAGGCCGCCCTCCCGAGGCCCCGGTGACGGGGGCCTGGGCTGTGGCCGCGTCGGCTGAGGCCCCAGCCACCTCCCCAGACCACCCCTGCAGCTTGGGGCCCAGACGGAGCCGGACTCGCCCCACCCCGCAGACTGAACCCTTCAGCACGGCCCTCGGCAACAGGGGGCCCTCCCACCTGGGCGCAGCCCCCATCTAGCACGCCTGGCCGCCTGCCGGTATCCGGGGCTCAGAGCGCGAGGCCCGGCCTTGGTGCCTGACACCGGGTCCCTCCTGCTGGCTGCGTGCAGGGTCGAGGGCCAGCTGGCCCAGCTCTGAAGGGCTGTACCCTGAAATACCCAGAAACGTGTTCTCTCAAAGTGTGACTGAACAGTGAACGTCCTTTTAATTTAACGCTTGTGGTGGGGGCTGTTAGGCGTCTACTACCCGCCCCCCTTGCTTTAGCTGAGCTTCACTCTTTCCTCCGTTAAAGACAAAAGGGATGAAACAGTAAACGCTTGTGTCACTCACTAGGATGAGTCAGACAGTACGAACGTGTCCGCGACAAACTGAATTTATAGAAAACGCAGAACAAGAACACCCCGACTCACACCCCGGCTCACCAGGGGCTCCACAGGCAGGCTGGGCCCAGGGCACCGTCAGGACTGCAAAACCCAGGCAGGCAGACGGCAGGGCGGCTGCCCCGCGCCAGGCACACGGTGCAGCATTCGGAGAACCACCTGGCCACTCCTTGAGAAGACCAACACGGGCCCCCTGGAGGCCTCCCGCAAGGATGCCACGCTCTGACTGCGGGGGGCCGGTTCGGCCCTTGCCCAGGGAACCAAGATCCCACAAGCCGTGAGGCAAAACCAAAATTAAAGAAAAAGACAGACCCCACGGGGCGCGAGGGCACAGACCCGGAGACTGGAGACGCCCGTCCTCCCAAACCGCATTCCTAACACCCCCAGAGCAGCAGCAATGCCAAGGCCATCATCTGATGGAAACTTCACCCACACAAGGGGACGCTGGGCTGGCAACTAAAGGGCACGCATGGCGGCACGGGTGAGCCATGAGAGCTCTGTTCGAGCAGCCACACTCGAGCGCGCACGCCTCGCGGGTCACACACCAGGACAGCTCGCCCAGCAGGCGCAGGAGGCGCACGGCAGTCCCTGGGCTGGAGGTGGCGCAGGCACAGACTGCTGGCGAGCTCGGGGTCGCCTCCTCCGGGCGACACAACTGTTCTGGTCTCAGATAGCATTGTGAGGTACCCAAACCACTGGTCTATGCATTTCAAGAGTGGATCTAACCTGAGTATCTCAGTCTGAAAACTGTATGAGCAAAGAACAGGGGGCCGCAGCTGAGCCAGAGCCCGCAGCCGTCCCCAAAGCTGGCGGTACACCTAGGCTCCTGCCTGAAGGCGGCGTGTCCCCACCCTGGCTGGGCGTCACGTGCCCAGGTGTCAGTTCTGGGTGACAGGACTGGGCTCTGTGGAGGAGAAGCCGGCAGGGACAGTCCTCGGCCCGGCCCCCCCGACACGGAGCTCCTGGAAGAGGCACGGCCCGAAAGCGCCTGCTTCAGTCCAGCAGAGTCACCGTCAGGGAGGAAGCAGCAGAGGGGCAGCCAGAGTCACGCGGAAAGAGAAGGGGCGGGAGCGCCAGCGTCCGCGGGACGCGCCTCCACGAGATACGCCCTGCGGGACGCGCCTCCACGAGACATGCCTCCACCGGGCACACAGCGTCTCTGACCACTTACAGTGCCAAGAATTTTCAAACTCGACCAAATGAGGAGATAAAGCAGAGAAATGAGTCTAGACACAGCAAGACGACAGGAAGCAACAAAAGCAATGAAGAGACCATACCAAGGAACCAACTCAAGGCATCACGTGATCTCTAAGGACGCCCTCCAGTGACCAGGAGCCCCCAGGGCCTGAGTGGACGACAGGGACGAAGTGCGTGGTGCCCCCGGTGCCGTCAGGATGGGTGGTGTCCTTCGGTAACCTCTAAGTCCAGGGGACCCCACTCAAGCTGCAGAAATATTTCTTCACAAAACTATCATCTGATTCTAACTTTCTATGAGAAAAGCAATAAAGGTGAGAAGTTGTGAAAGAAGATAACGCAAGAAAGGCCGCTGCTGCCAGGTATCATAAGTGCCCCATGAGATCAAACATGCCCTTCACCTCTCACTTCATTCCCAGATAAACTCCAAGGCAATCGGACTGCAATTTGAGAAATGAGACATAAAGGCCCTGGGAGGACCACAGAGGTCTCTCTCCTGTGTGACTGGTGAGAGCAAGTCCTCTGGAGTTACGACTCCAAACTGAGGAGCCGCAGAAGGCAAGAGCTTGAAGCTGACCGCTTCAGTATTTTTCCTATGAAGCATCACACAGAAAATCCAAATCCCATAAAAGAAATCACGAGAAATGTCACGCTGGGTGGGAAAAGAATCTGCAGCTCCTATCACAGGCAATCGCACACACACACACACTCGTGTTACACCGCACAGATGTCTCTACTACACATGAAGAGCAAACAAGGAGACTGATTCTACATGCCAATTTTTAAAATTTTACCAGTAGAAAAATGATTTAAAACTCTTAAAAATGCAAAGGCTACTCGCCCTCATTCAACATAAAAGAAGTGTAAAATAAATGCAGAAGGAGACAGTTCCCTGTGAGGGCGGGCGGGGCGGGATGGTGAAGGGCTGGCGGCACAGGCCCACGTCCAGCCCCCGAGGGCCACGGCCGGAAGACGGGGCGAGCAGCAGCTCCGCGCTCTCCAGAGGCCTTGGCAAGTGGGGCTGCGTCGGGCAGGAGCCCGAGTACTTCCCAGGGCGCAGGGGGCCACACATGGGTCAGAAGCGAGGCTGGACCCCACGCCCTCGGCAGGGAAAGCGTGGCTCCTACTCTGGACCACCAGGGAATCCCCTCTACCAAGCTCACTTCAGTGACGCTCACCAGCTTATGACCAACGCGCTTCTTCCCTGAGCGACTATTGTCTCTAAGAACTCATCCTCTGGATTAAAGGGCTAAAGGTAAGACTGGACACTAGAAAGTTCCTGGAGGCAGAACACTCTTTGACATAAATCACAGCAATATATTTTTGGATTCATCTCCCGAGACGGATGGAAACAAAAACGAACCGACGGGACCCAGTCAGAAGCTCTTACTCAGCAGAGGGAACAGCAGACCACCTGTAAAGTGGGAGAAAATGCTTGAAAAGGATGCAACCGACACAGGATTAACCTCCAAAGTGTACGAGCAGCTCGTATGGCTCAAAAAAAATAAAAATTAAAGACCTGGTAAAAGCCAGGTCAAAGTAGACACTTCTCCAAAGACATCAGTTCAGTCCGGTTGCTCAGTCCTGTCCAGCTCTTTGTGGCCCCACGGACTGCAGCGCGCCAGGCCTCCCTATGGACGGCCAAAGGCACGTGAAAAGACGCTGGACACACCAAGTGTCAGAGGAATGCGGATCAGGACTGCACCGAGGCAGCGCCTCGCACCAGCCAGAATGGCCGTCAAGACGCCTGTCAGCAGGTGAGCGCTGGAGAGGGTGTGGAGAGAAGGGAACCCTCCCTCCTGCAGTGCTGGTGGGAATGTGCCTCGGTGCAGCCACTGCGGAGAACAGTACGGAGGCGCCTTAAGGCCTGAAGACAGAGCTACCACGTGACCCTGCACTCCCACTCCTGGGCGCAGATCCAGAGAAAACCGTCACGCGTGCAGCTTCCCGTTCGCGGCAGCCAGGGCGTGGCAGCCGCCTCAGTGTCCATCAGCAGAGGCGCGGGTAAAGAGGCGGCGGCGTGCACACACAAGGGAGTGCAGACATCACGCCGTCTGCAACAATACGGGTGAAGCTAGGTCCCACACTAGGCGACCTGAGTACGTCAGACGGGAAAGAGAAACATGATGTCACCTGCGTGGCGAATCTAAAGAAAAATATACAAGTGAACTTACACACAAAACAGAGACACAGAAAACAAACTTGGCCCGAGCAAAGGGGGAGGCGTGAACTAGGGGTCTGGGATTACAACACACACACTATTATCTATGAGACAGAGAACCAGCAAGATCTACCCCACAGCACAGGGAACTAGACTCGGCGTTTTGTTAATGACGTACCGGGGACAGAACCTGAAGAAGCAGCGCTGCGTGTGAGTCTCCGGGCTCCACGCCGGGCACTGACACCAACGCTGCACAACAGCTACAAAACAATAAAAGCAGAACCCAGGCGGAAAAGGGCACGCCCTCTAGTCGCCCAGCACACCTGAGGGAACTCACGCCCGCTGAGATCCCCCAGGCGGACGGACAGGGGGTCAGGCAGTAAGGAAGGTCCTGGGCAGGAGACTGCAGTGTGGAAGGGGCACCGAGACACCAAGACGGCCCCACCGGAACGCGCGTCTGCGCAGCTCGCCCGCCCGGCAGGCGCCAAGCCCCTTCCTCAGGCCCTGGGCCACGTGGCATGCAGGACAGGGCACCGGGTCTCAGAGGCAGCTCCGGGCGAGCACCGCATTCACGGAGACGGCACCTGTATCCACAAGAGCTGCTGCTACGGGCTGACCGGGCCCCCCAAAAGCTTTACTGGAGTCCTGACAGGACCTCGGAATCCGACCTCACTCGCAGACAGGGCCGTGACGGAGGCCACGTTACAGTGAGCTCACTGGAGAGGGCTTCGGTCCGGCACAACCAGCATCCTCGTGAAAAGACCGTCTGGACAGACACACACGCGGAGGGTGGGCGGCGTGCGGCCTCCGCGGGGGAGCCAGGCACGGCCGGGGGCGAGGCCATCCCTGGCCCAGCGGTCAGGAGGGGCCCTCAGAGCTGTGGCACTGCACCCTGCTGTGGGCCCGAGGGCAGCCCCAGCAGAACAGCGCGGCCGCAGGAGGCGGCTGGGCAGTAAGGGGGGAAGAAAGAAGGAGGCTAAAGACCCAAGAGCCCAGTTACAAACTGCACGCTCCCCATGACACTGCCGTCCTGAGCGGCTCAGCGTCCTTCTAACGGAGCCCCGCTCACGGCCACAGCGCGCGAGGAGGAGGGCCCTCCGGGAAATCGAGCGCCCAGCCCAGAGGGCCGGCTCATCGAGGGAGGCGTCCCAGCACCCAGGACGAGGGCTGCCTAAGTCAGCAAGCCTAAGGTGTCCTGTTCTCGCAGCCCAGGCCTTCAGATGAAGCCGCCATCGGCGGGAAGCCTGCTGCCAGCCACGCTCTCCCAGTGACCAGGCTTGACCGCGGCTCGGGCGGGGAGACGGAGGAGGGATGAGGCAGGGGGTTCACGCCCCGAGGGCCGACCGGCACGGGCTGCCCGGAACGCACAGACCCACGCGGCACCGCAGACCCAGGAGAGAAGAGGGGCCAGCTTCAGGCAGGCACCCAGCGGGGACCGGGCCCCAGAGCGGAGCACAGGGCTGACCCGGCCTGAGGCCCAGCCGGACGCGCCAGGGCGTCTCACGGGACTGTGGACGCAGCGTGGAGAGAAAGGGCACACGGGCCGACTTCTCCCAGGGCTTCAGAAGCACAAGCCGCGAGCCCCCGGGTGTGCCACTGGGTGCCTAAGTGATGAGCAGACGGGAAGTGTAGTGGGCGGCAGCAAGACGGCAGATTTGTGACATCCAAAGCCAGCTGCGTTTAACCTCACAATGCACAGAGAGCCCCCGCAGATCCACAAAGGATGGCAGAAACACGGGCAGGCGTTACTGAGGGGCAACGAACAGACCAGACGCCTGAGAAGGCGGCACACGCGGCCAGAGGCCCCAGACAGATCAGAGGCCAGCAAACAACACGAGGCGGCGCCTCCCGCCAGCGGCTTTCCAGTGGCAGGCACGTGTTCACAGCCGGGTAGGGGCAGCGTGAGGGCAGCTCGAGCCCAGCGCGCCTCGCCGCCTCTGCGGCAAACTCACCTCACCCCACGGCGGGCAGACTGCAGCCAGGCGTGCGCGGTAACTAAGGAGCCCCGGGCCGCAGCCTGTCACCATCTGGGCTGGAGGGTGACGCACAGCGGCGACAGTGGGCCAGCTGGGCAGGTCGGGGTCACTCGCTTTCCCGCCAAGGGCCAGACAGGGACTGCATGAGGCCTTGGGGCCACCCAGGCTCTGCTGCCTTTTTTAACCAACCCTTTAATAAGGTTCAGAACAGTCTCTGTTCAAAGATCGCACAGAAAACAAGTCACAGGCCTCAGTTTGTCAACCCCTGGGTTAGATGAACAGCAACGTGGATGAATATTAAAAATAGGTTTTGCGCAGAAAAGCTGATCGAGCTATAGAAGACAATATAATTTAAGTCAATTAAAAGTATATGCCACCTCCCTTCAGTTTGAACACCCTACCAGACATGCCCAACACTGTTAGGGCTGACAGAAAAACCGAATCGGAAATCTACTCACGGCCTGCACGCTCCAAGCGGGACAGTGAAATGAATGAGACAAATGCCTCAGAAAGCAGTCCAGCGGTTTCCACCACCGAACCTGGCCGTCCGCCCCAGGAGCTGCCTCTAGAGATTGGCCACAGCGCACACACAGAAACATGTCCCCCCAGGACACTGTCAGCAGGGAGTTACGAGCTGCTCACACACATCACACACATGTGGGTCTGAAATGCTGCTGCCGAGTGAAAGCCAGATCAAAACCACGTTTATGTTGATTGCGCTTAGAGTGGAAAGTCCCTGAAAATCACACACATGTTGCAAGACGTAATTTCAGGAAGCCCAACAGACTTTGCACGATCAGTTTCTAAAAGCGTCCGCACAAGAAGAGCAGGGAAGACCGCTGCCTGTAGGGGGAGCGGGGCTAGGGACGGGGTGAGAGAGAAGTGAGAGCGGCTAGACCACGGAGGGGAATCGGAAAGTGAAGTTAGAAAAAGCTTTCTACCTTACTTATTTTGGGCAGTAAATCAGCTTAACAATAAGAGAAGGAAGAGACGGGAAACCCAGAGGCTGCCCAGATCCCAAGAGAGGAAGGAGCCGTCCGGAAATATCCACGCGGCCGCAGAGGACACGGAGGGGCCTCACCGCCGACTGCGGCCACAGCAATGACAGGCCCCAGGCAACCGGCCAGGTCAGGAGAGACACCTGCTCCCGACCATCGGGGGAAACACCAGCGCAATTTCAGGAAGCCCAACGGACTCTGGAGGATCCCTTTTACAAAACGTCTTCACCAAAACACGTCCTGGCTGCAGTCAGCGGCGGCGTGCATGTGGGCAGAACAGTCTCTCCTTCACCGGGCGCCTGGCCTGGTCTCCCAGGTGATGAACCACAGCTGACCCCGTCAGGGATTACAGGGATCCCACGGAAGTCTCGCAAGCCAGATAGCTTTACGATTTAAAGCGTTATCTCAGTCATCCCTAGAACTCTCCCTCAAACCTCCTATGGTGGCAATGATAAGGTCTCAGACAAGAGCCATCCCGGGTTTTATTAGTAGAAGCATCTCGTTTCCTCAAAGCCCTTTCAAACACAGCTAAAACATCACGAAGTCAGTGTTTATGCTTTTTGACACTTGGCAGTTAGCCAGACACCTATGGACACTGTCTCCTGAAGTCTTTCTGACTTCCTGAACCAATTCCAAAATCCTTAGAGGAAGGGGCCCTAAATCACTTCTGTAACCCCCTCAGTGAGTAAACTTAAAATTCTGGGTCATCAAACTACCTTTCCTACCTCCCTGGTATTAGTTAAGAACTCTTGTTTCAGTTCAGTCCAGTCACTCAGTCGTGTCCGACTCTTTGCAACCTCACGAACCGCAGCACGCGGTCCAAACTCATGTCCATCGAGTCGGTGATGCTATCCAGCCATCTCATCCTCTGTCGTCCTCCTCTCCTCCTGCCCCCAATCCCTCCCGGCATCAGTCTTTTCCAATGAGTCAACTCTTCCCATGAGGTGGCCAAAGTATTGGAGTTTCAGCTTTAGCATCAGTCCTTCCAATGAACACCCAGGACTGATCTCCTTTAGGATGGACTGGTTGGATCTCCTTGCAGTCCAAGGGACTCTCAAGAGTCTTCTCCAACACCACAGTGCAAAAGCATCAATTCTTTGGCGCTCAGCTTTCTTCACAGTCCAACTCTCACATCCATACATGACCACTGGAAAAACCATAGCCTTGACTAGATGGACCTTTGTTGGCAAAGTAACGTCTCTGCTTTTGAATATGCTATCTAGGTTGGTCATAACTTTCCTTCCAAGAAGTAAGCATCTTTTAATTTCATGGCTGCAGCCACCATCTGCAGTGATTTTGGAGCCCCAAAAAATAAATTCTGCCACTGTTTCCACTGTTTCCCCATCTATTTCCCATGAAGTGATGGGACCAAGTGCCATGATGTTAGTTTTCTGAATGTTGAGCTTTAAGCCAACTTTTTCACTCTCCTCTTTCACTTTCATCAAGAGGCTTTTGAGTTCTTCTTCACTTTCTGCCATAAGGGTGGTGTCATCTGTATATCTGAGGTTATTGATATTTCTCCTGGCAATCTTGATTCCAGCTTGTGCTTCCTCCAGCCCAGCGTTCTCATGATGTCCTCTGCGTATAAGTTAAATAAGCAGCCTTGACATATGCCTTTTCCTATTTGGTTTACTTAGCTTTAAAGAGAAATAGATACATCACAAAACATGTGAACTGGTTTGAAGATTTCATTAAGAAACACAAGCTGGAGCAGACGCCGCGTGTAATGTCTATGCTCACACGCCTGGGCCAAGGAGTCCAAAGCTGTTCTGGATGTGTCTGAGGGTGCGCCTACATCAGATCAACCCGGGAGCTGCAGGGAGTGAGGTGGACCGCCCTCCCCAGCGTGGCTGCCCCACATTCAATCAGCTGAAGGCCTGGACGGAGCAGACAGGCCAGTAGATCGCACTCCTCCAGCCTGACTACTGAGCTGAGACTGATCTCTCCCAGCCCTGGGACTTTGCTGAGATTCTGGCCCTTCTCTGGCCTGCTGGTTTTTCAGACGGGTCTCGAACTTGCTGGCTGCAGATCTGAGCCTTTCCAGGAGGCTGTCGTAAGCCAATTCCTGGTAATAAAGCCGGGACCTCTCTCCCCGCCTCTATATGGCATATACAGGTGCACATAAGGCCTCCCTGATGGACCCCTGGTAAAGAGTCTGCCTCCAGCGCAGGGGATGCGGGAGACTCAGGGCTCAGTCCCTGGGTCGGGAGGAGCCCCTGGAGGGAGGCACGGCAACCCACTCCAGGACTCTTGCTGGAGAATCCCACGGACAGAGGAGCCTGGCGGGCTGCAGTCTGTGGGGCGGCAGGGAGTTGGACACGGCTGCGTGTGAGCGCCCAGCACACGGGCGTCATGTCGGTCCTGTTTCTCTGGAGAACCCTAACCCGGCGCGGGACACCTGATGTTCAGTGGCTCAGTGTCTGACTCTTGGCAAACTCAAGGACTGCAGCACGTCAGGCCTCCCTGTCCCTCACCACGTCCCAGAGTTTGCTCAAACCCACGTCCACAGAGTCGGTGATGCTGTTTACCTGTCTCCTCTCTGCCGCCCCTTCTTCCTTTTGCCTTCAGTGTTTCCTAGCATCAGTCTTTTCCAGTGAATTGGCTCTTCACATCAAGCGGCCAAAGTATTAGAGCTTCAGCATCAATCTTTCCAGTGAATATTCAGGACTGATTTCCTTTAGGATGGACTGGTTGGATCTCCTTGCAGTCCAAGGGACTCTCAAGAGTCTTCTCCAGCGCCACAGTTCAAAAGCATCAGTTCTTTGGCGCTCGGCTTTCTTTATAGTCCGACTCTCACATCCATACATGACCACTGGAAAAACCACAGCTTTGACCAGACGGACCTTTGTTGGCAAAGCGATGTCTTTTCTTTTTAATACACTGTCTAGGTTTGTCACAGCTTTCCTTCCAAGGAGCAAGTGTCTTTTTATTTCATGACTGCAATCATAGTCCACAGTGATTTTGGAGCCCAAGAGAGTAGAATTATCACTGTTTGCACTGTTTCCCCACCTGTCTGTCAGGAAGTGGTGGGATCCGGCGCCGTGACCCTGGCTTTCTGAGTGCCGAGTTCTGGGCCAGCCCTGCAGCGTCCTCCCCCACCTGCACACGAGGCTCTCCAGCGTCTCTCCCCCTTTCGCCGTCCGGGTGGAGCGCACGCAGCCCAGCTACCCGGCGCCCCTTTATCTGCGGTCCCACATAAAAAGCGGCAGAAAGCCATCCCCGAAGGTGTCCGACCCTCACTGACGGAAGAAAAGTAACTAAGATAGCGAAGTCAATCAGGACGCTTGGGAATAAAAAGTTTAACGCTAAATAGATAAATAAAAATGCCTTTCAGAAAAGTAAATTATCCAGAAAGGCCTAGTTCTTTCAATATAGCTAAGTAAATTTTTCATTATAATTTCTTGTAATGATAGGCAAAATCCAAGAATAAACTACAGAAGAATCAACTAAAGAAAGCTGGTATACTTATATCAATGCTGGACCAAAAAAAACAGACAAAGCACTACCAGCTAGAGACCTTTACGTAAAGGTCTGTGGTTCAGCTCGCAAGGCAACAGCCGTAGCTCTGAACTTGTGCACATCTAACAACGCAGCTTCGCAATGTAGACACTAGACAGACGGACGATCCGAACAGAGATACGCATGCCCATCGATACAGATGATTCACCAAATCTGACCTCCTGGATATATACTGGGCAAAACTAGATGGAAACAAATGCTCCCCAAACTCACTTGCCATGGTTATAAAAACCGACCATATGTTTCGCCATTAAGCAAATCTCATTTCAAATGACTGGAATCATACAGGCTATATTCTCTGACAAGCACTCACCCCAGCCAGAAATTACTAGTGAAACATAAGCAAAACCTCTCTCCCTCTGATGTACAAAAACTAAAAAACATTTTAAATTACAAAGAGGTCAGTGAGGAAATCATCATAGACATGACAAAAAGTGTGCCTGGGTAATTACACTCTCAGCATTTGCAGGACGCAGCTAAAGACGTGAGAGAAAAAAAAGCTGACAATATGAATATTTTAGAAAAGGGAAATGGGTGGAAAATGAGATCAATATCTACATTAAGAGATCAGAAAAGGAACAACATAAATACCAAATAAAGGAAGAAAGTAATTAAAGTACAAGAATTAGTGAACATGGGCTCCTCTGGGGGTCGAGTGGTTAAGAATCCACCTTGCAGCGGACACCAGCTCGATTCCTCGTCCCGGAAGGCCCCTCGTGCTGGGGGTGACTAAACCCGTGGGCCACACAGGGAAGGCCTGCAGCGAGCGCGGGCGCCACCCTGGAGGGGGGCCGCCTCGCCACGCGGCCAGAAAACGCCCGAGCGCGGCAACAGGACCCACCACAGCCAGGTTAACATGCGTGAGTGAACAAGTCTTAAAAATAAAGAAATAACCAAGATTAGCGAACAGAAAATGAACAGATAACAGAACAATGGACAAAGTCAAAAGGTGATGCTTGGCAGTCTTCTGAGGCTGACAAACATCTGATGAGATGAATCCAGGGGGAAGCCAGGGGGAGGAAGCCGCAGTGCGCACGCCTCTGACGAGAAAAAGACGAGAGAGGGCCGCCACCCACTTCATGCTAAGAAAGCCGCAGCTTTAATACGAACTGCCAAACCACTAGGGAATACACAGTAATCCAGAAAAGTTAAGAAGAACACAAAGCCAAGCACCAACACTTCCCACAGGGAGAATCTGGGCCCCAGCTGGCTCATTACTGAGTTCTGCCAGACATTTAGGAAGAAATAATCCCACTATTAAACAAAACTTCTAAAAGAGAGGAAAACAGAAGCCGTATCACCACCGCGTTTATGAAGAAACTCAATACCAGCAGCTAACGAACAGCCTGGAAAAGAAAGACCAGAGGTTACTCTTACCCATGAGCACAGATACAAACACCTACGCAAAACACCAGGACAAGCTGCACTGCGCGTGCGCCCGTCACGCCCGACCCTTTGCAGCCCCGTGGATCGTGGCCGCCAGGCTCCCCTGCCCATGGGGTTCTCCAGGCAAGAACGCTGGCGTGGGTTGCCATTTCCTTCTCCAGGGGATCTGCCCAACCCAGGAATCAAACCCACATCTCTCGTGCCTCCCGTACTGGCAGGCAGATTCTCCACCACTGCAGCACCTGGGAGGCCACCAGGATGACACAGTTCAGTTCAGCGCAGTCGCTCAGGCGTGTCCGACTCTTTGCGACCCCATGAACCGCAGCACGCCAGGCCTCCCTGTCCATCACCAACTCCCGGAGTTCACTCAGACTCACGTCCATCCAGCCATCTCACCTCTGTTTCCCTCTTCTCCTCCTGCCCCCAATCCCTTCCAGCATCAGAGTCTTTTCCAATGAGTCAACTCTTCGCGTGAGGTGGCCAAAGTATTGGAGTTTCAGCTTTAGCATCAGTCCTTCCCAAGAACACCCAGGACTGACCTCCTTTAGAATGGACTAGTTGGATCTCCTTGCAGTCCAAGAGACTCTCAAAAGTCTTCTCCAACAGCACAGTCCAAAAGTATCAATTCTTCAGTGCTCAGCTTTCTTCACGGTCCAACTCACATCCATACACGACCACAGGAAAAACCATAGCCTTGACTAGACGGACCTTTGTTGGCAAAGTAATGTCTTTGCTTTTTACTATGCTATCTAGGTTGGTCATAACCCTCCTTCCAAGGAGTAAGCGTTTTTTAATTTCATGGTGGCAATCACCATCTGCTGTGATTTTGGAGCCCCAAAACACAAAGTCTGCCACTGCTTCCCCATCTATTTCCCATGAAGGGATGGGACCAGATGCCATGATCTTAGTTTTCTGAATGTTGTGACACAGTCCTACACATAAAATGACCAAGTTAGGTTTACCTCAGGGAAGCTAGGTTGATTAGCAATTAATGCTACTTCGTAAATGTGAGAACCTATATGTCAATAGACATTAAAAACACTGGATAAATTCAATATTCATTTATGTTTACCCTTACCACAACTGTTAACAAAACTGGGTTTACCTCTTGGTTGGCATTGAGCCAAAAGACACAACCAAGCTAAACGGTGGGAGGAGGAGGGATTTACTACTTGCAGCAAGTAAGGAGGAAGCTACCCTGAGCGAGGTGACCTGCATATTCATGAAAGGGCTTTTGGCGGTTGGGAGTCCAACCTTTAGTTGACTGAGTCCCAGGAGTCAAGATTATCACTCCATCCTCTACCTGGGTGGGGGTCTTAGTTCTTGCAGAACTCAAAGACAGGTATCAGACTGTTATGCATATCCCTTGGGGAAGAACTAGGACTCTGGTTAATGGCAACTATGTCTTCCTGACTGCAGAGACATCATTTTGCTGACAAAGGTCCATACAGCCAAGGCTATGGTTTTTCCAGTGGTCATGTGAGGATGTGAGAGTTGGACCATAAAGGCGGCTGAGTGCTAAAGAATTGATGGTTTTGAAGTGTGGTGTTGGAGCAGACTCTTGAGAGTCCCTTGGACTGCAAGGAGATCAAATCAGTCCATCCTAAAGGAGATCAGTCGTGAATATTCATTGGAAAGATTGATGATGAAGCTGAAACTCCAATACTTTGGCCACCTGATGTGAAGAGCTGACTCATTGGAAAAGACCCTGATGCTGGGAAGGATTGAAGGCGGAAGGAGAAGGGGACGACAGAGGAGGAGATGGCTGGATGAGTCTGAGCAAGCTCTGGGAGACAGGGAGGGACAGGGAAGCCTGGCCTGCTGCACATGGGGTCCAAAAAGTCGGACACAACTGCGTGACTGAGCTCTTCCTTTGCTCCTGCCTTCTCTCACTTCTCTCAAGATTGTTAATTACTAAGACCTGCTCAAGGGCAAACTTTGTGGCCAGGCTTAGATGGCAAAATGGCCTAAGCCCAAATGGCTTTTTCTTAAAGTTTGGCCGTGAACTCAGGACAAGTATGGTTAATAATAGGTTGAGGGGGGAGGTGCAAACTTCCACCCACCCTAGGCCAGGTTCCCGGAGGGCTCTGCACCAGAGAAATGCTCTGCAGAAGTGAAAGGCACAACCAGACATCGCGGAGCATCCCCCAACAAGCATATCCTAAGAGTACAGCTGCCTAGTTACAGCTAAGAGCTTCTGGGATCCAAACACTCGGCGAAGAAAGCTAAGTCAAGACACAACTGGAGGACATTTGTAACATAAATAAGTGGAAAAAAAAGATTACTATACAAAATTTATTTTAAAAAAATACTCCTACAAACTGGGAACTCCCTGTGGGTCGTGGTTAGCACTCCAAGCTTCCACCGCAGGAGGAACGGGAACCAAGATCCTAGCAGCTACCTGCTGCACCAACACATAGATAAACTATAGCTTTTAAAAGCGCCTACAAGACAACGAAAAAAAACACAAAGAGGAAAACAACTTTTGGACAGACAATTCACTGAAAGAACAGTGAACCAACGCGGGAAGCCGCATACTAAGGGAACCGAATGCGATCCAGCAGCGAGCATTAAACCACGGCGGGGGCCGCCTGCCGGATGCATCTGTCAAAGGTGTTACCGGAAGCAGGCAGACACACCCACACCCCTCACACAAAACACACGACACCACACCGCGATGTCCAGCTCAAAGCAGGGAAAACCCAACTGGACGGCTGGAAAAGGCACATCCAACCGACACGTCGCCAAGCAGAGCAGGGAAGCGGTCCCCTCTCAAGGGAGCGGGCGGAGGGGAAGGAGGCTCCGGACGGAGCCGCCTTCTGCTCCTTCAGCAGCGTGAGGACAGGCGGGTTGCCGTGCGGCTGGTAAACTGATCAGCTGCACCCCTGTGCACGTTAGATGCTGAAGCTCCGATACTGTGGCCAACTGCACCGCGAAGATGTGACTCACTGGGAAAGACCCTGGTGCTGGGAACGACTGAAGGCAGGAGAAGGGGACGACAGGGGATGAGATGGCTGGATGGCGCCACCGACTCGATGGACAGGAGTCTGAGTGAACTCCCGGAGTTGGCGATGGACACGGGGGCCTGGGGTGCCGCAGCCCACGGGGTGGCCAAGAGTCGGACACGACCGAGCGACTGCGCTGAACCGGACACGTTAGACGCTCCGTCCACGACGGGACAGGAAACCGCCGACGACGAGAGCGGGAGCGGCGCTGAGACGGGGCTGGAGGGCGCGCAAACGAGGACAGCGCCTCAGCGCTTTGAGAAACTCCTTATTTTGCGCAAAAAGTGACATAACGTACCGTTAAGGAGAAAAAAAAACGAGGACAGACCCACTGAGGAGAAAGAAGCGAAAAACGCGAGTGTGTGGCGAGAGCCCGGGGCGCCAGGTGACCCACCGGGCGGAGGCCCCAGACGCTGAGGGCCCCGAGGCCGGCGCCCCGAGGCCTCCAGCGCGCGGAGGGCCGAGCAGGGGGCCGGGGGCACGAGGGCCGCGAGCGGAGGGCAGAGGCGGCGGCGCGCGAGGGGCCGCGAGGGCCGGGGCCGCCTCACCTCGTCCACCGTGCGGCGCGGGAGGTGCAGCGTCCCGAGCAGCAGCTTGAGCTTCACGGCCGACGAGAGGCCGTGGAAGCAGAGGCGGATGTTGTCGATGACGGCGGCCGTGAGCAGGGACGCGATGCTGGGCGGCGCCCACAGCTCGTCCGTGGCCCCCAGCTTGTTGTGCAGCCACAGGCCCGTGTCGCTCTCCCGCATGGACGCCATCTTGGGGGGAAAAAAGCCGAGCGCCGCCGAGCCGGCATCTTATGAGGACACCTACGCGCCCGCGGCGAGGACCCCCAACATGGCGGCGCCCGCCCGGCGCGCCGCGGTGACGTTGCCGGCGGGGCGGGGCCTCGGCGAGGCGCGAGGTCCTCAGGCTGGCGTCCGTAAGGAAACATGAAGGCGCCCGCCCGGCGCGCCGCGTGACGTCACCGGAGGGCGGGGCCTCGACGAGGAGCTTCGTGGCGGCGCGAGGTCCTCTCCGCGGCGGCCGTAAGGTAACATGGCGGCGCCTGCGGCCGGGCCTCCCGGGTCGCGGAAGATGACGTCATGCGGGTGTGGGCGCGCGGCCGGCGGCGGCGGGGGGGGGCGGGCGGCCGGCGGGCGGCGGCGGCGGCGGCGGCGGCGGCGTTGCTACTCCGGGCTGTGGAGTGGCCGGCGGGCGCGGCCGCGCGGCCCGGCCCCCTCCCCGCGGGACGGGCCCCCGAGGGCGGCCGCGGCCCGGGTCCCGCGCCGCTCGGCGCGAGGCTGTCCTGGACGGGAGTCTTCGCCCAGCCGGGGCGGCTGCGGTCCAGCCCGCGCCCGTCCAGCGCGTGCGCGCGAGCCCCCCGCCGCGGGCCTGGCGCTGCCCCAGCTGCTGGGGACACGGGGGCAGCTTGTCCTGCCCGAGCCTCCGCCCTGGCGGCCCCAGGGAGGGGGGCGGGCGCGCGCCGCACGGCCGGCCTGCGGGCCCCTGGCCAGCGTCAGGGCGCAGCCCCGGGGCCCGAGGGTAGGTGCCCTTCCAGGCGGTGGGCGCCCATCTGAAAGGGAGTCGGCCCTGCCTGGTGGGTGCTGAGGGCGGCGGTTCTGAGCGCCCTTAGGCTCCAGCCAGCCTCGGGCCGGACCTCGGGCTGGGCGGCCCGCGGAGGGAGGGCGCTGCTGTCGGGGAGAGCTCCTCTCGGCGCAGACTTGCCTTCCGTCTGCCTCGCCCCGCCGGAAAGAGGCCCTGTGGCCCAAGCGCCCCAACTCTGCCCTCTGGGCCACAGCCTCCAGCCTTGCCCCTTCACCCAGACCCCTGGGGGGAGAGGTCAGCGGGTCCATCACACCCTTCCCATCAGGGCCAGCTGACCTCCGGGTCGCCTGCATTGCGGGCGGACTGCCGCTGAGTCACCAGATGTTCCACCTACCTAGTCTCTGCTACAAAACTTCTGTGTATCCTGGCTTCTCCCTTGCCTCTCGAGAGCAGTCTCAGGGTTAGCTGAGACGCTATGTCCTGGACTTAAGTCCTCAGTTTTGTGTACCAAATAAAACATAACTTTCAAGTTGTACTTTTTTTTTCCAGTCCACACCAGCATCTTATTTTAGCTGTTTCAAGTTACGAAAAGTCTGTAGAAACCATTTCAAATAGGCAGTCCTAAAACATAATTACTCGTAAAGTGTGTGTGTGTGTGTGTGTGTGTGTGTGTGTGTGTGTGTGTGAAAGCCGCTGGGTCCTGTCCGACTCTTTGCAACCTCATGGACTGTATGGAATTCTCCAGGCCAGAATACTGGAGTGGGTAGCTTTTCCCTTTTCCAGGGGATCTTCCCAACCCAGGGATAAACCCAGGTCTCCTGCTTTACAGGCGGATTCTTTACCAGGTGAGCCAGGAGGGAGGCCGATTACTCCTGAAGAGTTCATCTAAAAGCGCTTCCTTCATTGACATTTACTTACAAGCTTTGACTCTGCCTCTGAGCACCAGAAGAAAGGTTTGCATGGGTCCTGCCCTATTTGAGTTTCATCATCTCAAGTTATCTTTGTTGCTGACAAATTTTGTAACAGGAATCATCAGATCTTAAAATTTGACTTCTATTTCTGCTTTATTGACTATGCCAAAGCCTTTGACTGTGTGGATCACAATAAACTGTGGAAAATTCTTCAAGAGATGGAAATACCAGACCACCTGACCTGCCTCTTGAGAAATCTGTATGCAGGTCAGGAAGCAACAGTTAGGACTGGACATGGAACAACAGACTGGTTCCAAATAGGAAAAGGAGTGCGTCAAGGCTGTGTATTGTCACCCTGCTTATTTAACTTCTATGCAGAGTACATCATGAGAAATGCTGGGCTGGAAGAAACACAAGCTGGAATCAAGATTGCCGGGAGAAATATCAATAACCTCAGATATGCAGATGATACCACCCTTATGGCAGAAAGTGAAGAGGAACTCAAAAGCCTGTTGATGAAAGTGAAAGAGGAGAGTGAAAAAGTTGGCTTATGCTCAACATTCAGAAAACGAAGATCATGGCATCTGGTTCCATCATTTCATGGGAATTAGATGGGGAAACAGTGGCAGACTTTGTTTTTTGGAGCTCCAAAATCACTGCACATTGGTGACTGCAGCCATGAAGTTAAAAGACGCTTACTCCTTGGAAGGAAAATTATGACCAACCTAGATAGCATATTCAAAAGCAGAGACATTACTTTGCCAACAAAGGTCTGTCTAGTCAAGGCTATGGTTTTTCCAGTGGTCATGTATGGATGTGAGAGTTGGACTGGGAAAAAAGCTGAGCGCCAAAGAATTGATGCTTTTGAACTGTGGTGTTGGAGAAGACTCTTGAGAGTCCCTTGGACTGCAAGGAGAGATCCAACCAGTCCATTCTAAAGATCAGTCCTGGGTGTTCTTGGAAGGACTGATGCTAAAGCTGAAACTCCAATACTTTGGCCACCTCATGTGAAGAGTTGACACATTGGAAAAGACTCTGATGCTGGGAGGGATTGGAGGCAGGAGGAGAAGGGGACAACAGAGGATGAGATGGCTGGATGGCATCATGGACTCGATGGGCATGAGTCTGAGTGAACTCCGGGTGTTGGTGATGGACAGGGAGCCCTGGCGTGCTCCCATTCATGGGGTTGCAAAGAGTCAGACATGACTGAGCGACTGAATCACCACCAATGTGATGAGAAGCCTGCACACCACAATGACTGCAACTAG
This sequence comes from Capra hircus, assembly GCF_001704415.2. Taxonomy (NCBI): domain Eukaryota; kingdom Metazoa; phylum Chordata; class Mammalia; order Artiodactyla; family Bovidae; genus Capra; species Capra hircus. The sequence goes on from NC_030813.1 coordinate 115,970,691, forward strand.
AGGAAACCCACACACAGCAACAAAGGCCTAGGACAGCCGAGAATAAAAATAAATCCCGGATTATGTGATCCTGAAGTTCATTTGAGTTCTTAGCCAGTTAGCTCTTTTACCAATTAATTTTGGCAGGACCACATACCTGCAGTACACACATGCTCATGGATTCCTACCAACAGAGATCCTGGAGTTTTGAAACCAAACAGGACCCCATGGGGCTCCTGGACACACACCCTTCCTGACGCGCCCCCGCCCCCACCCGTCGGAGTTCTCAGGGTGTTAGCGGTAGTGGCCCTCTCTGCTCAGCAAAGCGATAAAACTTTCCTGCTTCACTTAGAACTCTCGTCTCCAAGATTCAGCCCAGTGCTGGTTCACAGAGACTGAGTTTCGGCATCACTTTGCATCCCCAAATTTCATCCGTGAATCAGGTACAGTAATACAAAACCCATCGGTGGCAAAAGAGGCTGGTTGCCCTGGCGGCCTAGTGGTTAGGATTCCAGGCTCTCCCTGCCGTGGCCTGGGTTCAATCCCTGGCCTGGGAACTGAGATCCTGCAAGCCTCATGGTGTGGCTAAAAAAAAAAAAAAAGTTGGATTCAAACTGGGTTTCTGACCGATAGAACAAACAAAGGTCCCCTGTTTAGATGGCGAAAGTCTTTTCACTAATACTCATGGAGAAGATACAAGCGTTGTCTTGTCCTTGACAAATCAAGTTTCAGGTTACCTATCCCACTTTTGTTTCTCTCTTTTGAGAAGAGTTACTTTCCTGAAATTTGCAGTTTCAAAAGGTGGTCCAGATAAGTGTTTCTGGAGAAGACCAAGTGGGCCATTGACATATCAGAAGCAGAGGAGGAAAAAGGCAAGTTCTAGGAGTAACTTCAGTTCCCTGAAGGCCACAATATTAATCTGTAATATATATATAATATATTTAAGCCTCAGGCTAAGTAAGGGGAGTCTGAGGAGCGGTAAAAAGACTGATGGGCTTTGAGCTTTCTGGAGCCTCATCTCAGTCCTGTAAAGACTAGACTTGTGAAATAAGGACAGCTCTTTTAATTCATCAAAGAATGGGGTGGCCACTTCAGGGAAAATGATACCAAAGTGCTGACATACCTGTCCACCTGCTGGCACGTTGTATCGTTCAGTTGCTCTGTCGTGTCTGGCCCTTTGCGACCCCATGGACTGCAGCACGCCAGGCTTCCCTGTCCTTCACCGTCTCCCTGAGTTTCCCAAACTTCTGTCCATTGAGTCAGTGATGCCATCCAACCATCTCATCCTCTACCACCCCCTTCTTTTGCCTGCAGTCTTTCCCAGCATCTGTTTTTCTCCCAATAAGGTAGCTCTTCACATCAGCTGGTCAAAGTATTGGAGCTTCAGCTTCAGCATCAGTCCTTCCAATGAATATTCAGGGCTGATTTCCTTCAGGATGGACTGGTTTTGTCTTGCTGTCCAAGCGGTGCTGGAATGCTTCACTTTCCCTCATGCAGCTTAGCGGAGAAGGCAAAAAAAAAAAAAAAAAAAAAAAAATCTCCCAGGCTCTGAATATCAGCTACGTTTAGTTCAGTCAGACCAGTAGCCTTTGACCTTGGTAATCTACTTACAAAAACCTAAGAGGATCCTCAGTTCAGTTCAGTCTCCCACTTTGCAGGCAGATTCTTTACCAGCTGAGCCACCAGGGACGCCCAAGAATCCTGGAGTGGGTGGCCTTTCCCTTCTCCAGCGGATCTTCCCGACCCAGGGATTGAACCCAGGCCGCCCTGTTCCTGGGAGCTGAATTAATTCTATCTGCCCTTTCACTACCAGAGGGTTTATTCAGACCATCTAGCGACTTTTTTTTCCAGCTTAAGCAAAACTTAACAAACCGGCCACTCCTGTTTCCCTGGGCCTCCTTCCTCGTCCTCCTGGGTCCCCAACTAGGAAATGCACCGGCCCGGAAAGGCTACAGGTCAAGTAGAAACTGCTTGAATAAAAATGTCAGGATCATCCCTTAAGAGCAGTGAAGGTGGCCAGGGGGAGAGCCCACCGGAACAGCCGAGGGGTACCAAGGAGCCAGTGGGCCCCGCGGTCCCCATGGTCCTGAGCACAGGGTCAGGTGTCAACTTAAACAAAAACAGTCACAACCCCAAAGTTGAGAATTACATTTTATTTGGTGGGAATTTTTAGGACTTTAAGCCCGGGAGACAGCATCTCAAGTGATCCTGGGAGAACGGTTCTGAGGAGGCGGATGGGGTGGAGAGAAGTTTGTAACAAGCGGCGGTAGTCTGAACAGCAAAGGGTTTTTGTCGTTAAGGGAAGCCAGGCGTCTCAAGCGAAGCCAGGCGTCTCAAGCCAAGGCGTTTCGTGCGTCTCCATGCGTGCGCTCAGTCGCTCCGGCCGTGCCTGACTCTGCGATCCCAGGGACTGTAGCCAGTCAGGCTCCTCTGTCCATGGAGTTCTCCAGGCAAGATTACTGGAATGGGTAGCCATTTACTTCTCCAGGAGATCTTCCCAAAACAGAGATGGAACCCAGGTCACCTGCATTGCAGGCAGATTCTTTACCATCTGCGCCACCAGGGAGGCCCGGGAATACTGGAGTGGGTTGCCATTCACTCCCCCGGAAGATCTTCCCAACCCAGGGACCAAACCCACATCCCACGTCTCCTGCGTCGGCAGGCAGTTGCTTTTCTTTTCTTTTAACTGGAGGATAATTACTTTACAATATTGCGGTGGTTTTTGCCATACATCCCCATGAATCGCCCACGGGTGCACGTGTCCCCCATCCTGAAGCCCTCTCCCACCTCCCTCCCCACCCCATCCCTTGGGTTGTCCCGGGAACTGGCTCTGAGTGCTCTGCTTCACACATGGAACTTGCACTGGCCGTTTCACACGTGGTAACAGGCAGCTTTCAGCACTAGGCGGGCGGGTTCTTTACCGCCAGCGCCAGCTGTGTACGGGCAGATGCAGGCGTCTGGGCTCCCTGAAATCACTCCTTCCACCTCAGCCTTCTGGGCCAGCGTCCTGCGATTGAGGTTATCCGTCCTTAGTTGCTTGCTCACTGTAGGGAGTGGCGGCAGCTCATGGTAGCAGCTCACTGGCTGATAGCAGGCTCTGTTCTTGCTGGGCTCAGAAATCACGTTTGGGGGGCCGAAACCCCTGACGGCCAAGATGTCTTTGTTTATTGACGTGGCTGGAAATATTCCATTTCACAGGGGCGAACTCCAGCTGTCCTCTGGGAAGGGTGGGTTGTCTCTGATACCCCAAGCCAGAATCGGCAGAAGACTCGTCCATAATTGACCTAAGAAAGAAAGGGAGATTCTTATTGGCACCAACCTGAGGATCCTAACCCGGGACACAGTCTTTCAGAAGCTCTCAGGCCTGCCCGTCAGAGGTCAGAGCGAGGCATGTGAGCTGTTGAGACAGAGGGCTGTACGTCTGACGACTCAGCCACGGGCCATGCAGTCCAGGCCTGCACACCCGGCGAGGGTGGGCCGCGGCGCCCCCTCACGAGGGCAGGAAGAAAGGTTCTTTCCTGGAGTCTGGTGAAGGCAGGCACTCAGCCCCTACTCGAGGGGCAGGAGGGGGCCCAGACGGGCACAGAAAAACTATACGTTCAAATATTTCTTGTTTCGTCCAGAATCACGACACAGAGAACAGACCGCGGTATGGGAAGCTGCAGCGAGCAGGTGTAAGCTTTTATACCTGTCAATGGAGCGAGCAGACACCACGGCCCTGGTGCTCAGCAAAGGCAGCGACGTTCAGCGTCCTGTATCAGTTTGCTGCAAGGCAGGAATGGACACAGCGTTGTAAATCGGCTATACTTCAACAAGAAAACGGAAACAACTCCGTTTCGTCATAAAATACGGGTTTTATCTCATCACACTGATCTCTGCTCTTTTCCATTTCATTAATTTCCGCTCTCAACTTCTTAAAATTCTTTTCTTCTGCTGACTTTGGATTTAACTTGCTCTTCGTTTTCTCATTTCCGAAGGTGGAAGCTTAGATGGTTGCCCACAGAGCCTCTTCTGTTCTGATACAGGCAAGCAATGCTATAAATTTCCCTCTAAGCACTGCTTTTGCTGAATGCCACACATTTTGATAAGTTGTGTTTCCTCTTTATTCAGTCATTTAGTTCAAATTATTTTTAATTTCTCTTGAGAGTTCCTCTTCGATTCACGTGTTTTTTAGAAGTGTGCAGGTTTTCTTGTGGCAGTTGTTTTCGGACTTTCGGGGGGTGGTTTGTGGCTCTGGTTCAGCTCCTGGGATCTTGGTTCCTGATGGGGGATTGAATCTGAGGCCTTGGAGGTGAAAGCATGGAGTGTCCTAACCAGTGGGCTGCCTGGGAATTTCTAAGGTCTCCGAGTGTTCAGAGATTTTCCAGCTGTCTTCCTGTCACTGGTTTCCACTTCCAGTCCACTGCGGTCTCAGGGCAGGCACTGATTTCTGTGACTCTGAGTTTGTCAGGGAGTGTGTTTCGGCCCAGAGTGCCTGTCCTGACAGGTGTTCCCAGTGAGTGTGAGAAGAAGGCACCTTTATTTATGCATTTCTTTACTCCCGGCTCTGCTGGGTCTCCGTTGCTGCACCGGCTTCCCCGAGCTGTGTGTGGGAGCAGGGGCCCCTCTCGAGCAGCGGTGCGCGGCTCCTCAGCGTGGTGGCCTCTCTCGTTGCAGGCCATGAGCTCTCAGCTGTGCCCAGGCCTGGCTGCTTCACGGCACGTGGGACCAGGGGCGGAACCTGTGGTCCCCGCACTGGCGGGCGGATTCTTAACCCCTGGACCGGCAGGGACGTCCAGGAGGAAGCGTGTCTTGCTCTGGAGCATGCCGTCTATAGATGTCTGTTATGTGCAGTTCTCGGCGGCGCCGTGCTCACCCACAGCCTTCCCGACCTCTGCCTGCAGGCTCTCCTTGCTGCCCGGGGCGTGGCAGCCTCCCACCATCACAGTGGGTTCATCTGTGTCTTTTCTGTGCTCGCCTTAAAATCCATTTTATCTGATGCTAACGTAGTGATCCTAGCCTTGCTTTTTAAAGAGTATTTACATGGTATAGCTTTGATCCATCCTTTTTTAAACAAATTTAGTTAGTTCGTTTATTGTCGGCTATGCGGGGTCTTCGTGGCGATGCTGGGCTTCTCGCTGGGCGGCTTCTCTTGTTGGGGGGCACGGGCTCAGCAGTTGTGACAGGCTCGGGGACCCTGCCACAGGTGGGCTCTTCCCGGGCCAGGGACCAGACCCGTGTCCCCAGCGCTGGCGGGCGGATTCTGGGCCACCAGGGAGGCCCCGCTCGTTCCTTTCCTCCCACCCTTTCTGCCTGCTGAGGGTGCAGTCATGTCCCGTGCAGAAGGCGTGCCGCGGGGCTGCTTTCCTTGCCGCTTCTACGAGTGCCAGTCTTTGTCTACCACCTGGAACATTCTGTCCGTTATTGTTGAAGAAAAATCGCTGCTATATTGGTTCTCTCCCTTTGTGTTTTCCTCTGGGCTGATTCTCCTCACCATCCATGTTGTCACACACACGAGTTTAGAAGCTATTCACTGTTTCTCCCTTTTTTCCAGTAGTTTCCCCAGCAAGCACAGTGGGTCTGTTTCGCTTATTACAGTCGAGAATGCGTGACACCAGTTCCAGCGTGTGTTCACCTGGCCGCCTCCTGTTGTGGAAATCACACAGTTACTGTCGTCCAGGGGCACAGTCGTGTCCGACTCTGCGACCCCGTGAACCACAGCAAGCCAGGCCTCCCTGTCCATCACCAGCTCCCGGAGTCCACCCACAGCCGTGTCCGTCGAGTCGGTGATGCCATCCAGCCATCTCATCCTCTGTTGCCCCCTTCTCCTCCTGCCCTCAGTCTTTCCCAGCATCAGGGTCTTTTCTGACTAATCAGCTCTTCGCATCAGCCTACGACTACTTTAAACATCTAAAAGTACTGGACGAAATACAGACCGAAGCTTTTCAGGTGGAGAGAAGCACTGCAGAACAGTGGGGGAGGCAGGCAGCAAGGTGGGCCCAGGGCCGGCCGACCGGCCCCTTGAGGAACGTTCCGGCTGTGGGGCAGGGAGGGGGAACCCCAAGACCACTGACTCAAGGAGGCAGCGCTCTGAACTCAGGGGCCCACGGGGACCGGAGCTTCTAGGGCAGGACCGTAGAGAGAAGAGGCTCAGCTCTCCGGCTCTGCCCTGTGTCCTGTCAGGCCCTCAGCGTGTGAACTGAACAAGGCTGGGCGCAGCCCCGAACAGCCCTCACGGGGCCAGAGAGGGGCTGTGTCTCCAGCGGCCACGGGGCGTCGAGCGGAGCGCTCAGAAAGCTACTGCTTTAGTGATAGGGTCAGATGGGCCCAGACCAAGGAGTTTTCTGAGCTTCCCTGGCAGCTGAGATGGCGGAGAATAAGCCTGCAGTGCAAGAGCCCTGGGTTCAGGCCCTGGGTGAGGAGTATGCCCTGGAGAAGGGAGTGGCAACCCACACCAGCATTCTTACTGGGAGAATTCCGTGGACAGAGGAGCTCGGTAGGCCACTGTCCATGGAGTCACGGAGTCAGACACGACTGAGTGCCTAACACACACAGACACACAAGGAGTGCTCTGAGCCCGTCTAGTGCCACCTAAAAGGATCAGGTTATTTCCAGGTAACTTACGTGCACTCCAGGACAAAGCTCAAAAACATTAAAAGAGAAGCAAATCCCAGTGACCCAACATGATGAACATTACAATATCTGGCACACAGCTCATAATGAAGAAGAACTCAACCGGGAGCTGAACCAGGAATAAGACAGACGGCAAGGGGAGACGCACGGGCATCAAAGGCCTTACAGCCATCTGAAATAGCTGGGAAGCTAGGGGAAACATGAAAGGGTATTAAGTAGTGATATTACAAACCCCAAATGAAAGCACATGTCCCTATGAAGAATTGTACGTGAATACTCAGAGCAGCTTTACTTGTAATGGCCAAATGCTGGAAATTACCCAAATATTTATCATCAAACAAATACACAAATTGTGGTTTTTCCAAACAATGGAACACTCTCACCAATAAAAAGAATGCACTATTGATGAGCCCAACAACACAGACAAATCGCAAAGTAATTTTACTAATTTAAAGAAGTCAGACAAAGGGACCTCCGTGGCGGTCAGTGGTTAAGACTCTGCTCAGGAGTGCAGAGGACGTGGGGGTGCAGGAGGCACAGGGGACCAGGGGTTCAGGGGATGCAGGGGGCACAGGGGGCACAGGGGGCGCAGAGGCACAGGGGATGCAGGGGTGCAAGGGCACAGGGGCACAGAGGACGTGGGGGTGCAGGGGGCACAAGGAACCAGGGGTTCAGGGGGTGCAGGGACGCAGGGGGCACGGGCACAGGGGGCAGATGGCCGCAGGGGCACAGGGGGCACGGGGTGCAGGGTGTGTGGGGGCGCAGGGGGTGCAGGCGTGATCCCTGGTGGGGGAACTAAGATGCCGCATGCTGCATGGTGTCGCCAAAAAATAAAAATAAAAACAGACAAAAAGTGGAATATATGGCATGATTCCACTTACATAAAGTTGTAGAAAATGCAAGCTAGCAACAGAAAGCAGACCAGTGGTGGTTTTGGGGGAGAAGCCAGTGAGAGGAGGTGGCGACCAACAAGAGGCTGAGGGTGCTCGGGTCGGGGTGGGGTGGGGTGCTCCCACCTTCAGGAGGTGATGGCCTCACAGGTGCATGCTGACCTTAAAAATAAAACAGTTATCTTACCAGCAAAACTGAGTTTGTTGGAGAACAGCGGAGAATTGCAATGTGGGACAAACATGAAATACAGAGGCCAGAGGCGGGTCTAACAAAGGAGAAGCGCTTTAGTTTACAGAGAAAAAGGTGGATGTCGGGAGGGGTTGTTCTGAACCAAAGTCCAGTGGAGAAAAGTGAGAGTTCAGAGTGGGGACGGTTTCTGCCTGAGTTGCTGGGGTGGTGAGTCCTTGTAGGAGATGCTGGCACGTGTTTCCCTGTGAAATTGAAATTGAAAGTCACTCAGTCGTCTGACCGCGACCCCATGGGCTGTACAGAATGGAGAATAGCAAAGAATTGCAGTTTGGGACAAACATGCAATACAGAGGCCAGAACACGGGAGTGGGCAGCCTCTCCCGTCTCCAGGGCATCTTTCCGACCCAGGAATCGAACAGGGGTCTCCTGCATTGCAGGCGGATTCTTTACCAGCTGAGCCACGGAGAACACGGGAGTGGGCAGCCTCCCCCTGCTCCAGCGGGTCTTCCCAACCCAGGGATTGAACCCAGGTTTCCCACATTGCAGGCGGATTCTTTACCAGCAGAGCCACCAGGGAAACCCAGTTTTCCTGCGGGAACCTGTGATGAATTCTTGCGGTGACTGATTTTGAGTGGTACTGCAGAGAGTGCCCCCTTCTGGCCTCCCGACTGCATTTTAGTGAGGTTTCCCTTTATTAATTTTCCCACCTATACATATATCAAAATTGATCAAATTGCGTATTAACCTGTCAACCACACCTGAATGAACGTTAAAAAAAAAAGTGAAAAAATATATTTAATGATGCTTTCACTGTCCTACCAGAAATACAGACCCTTTAAAGGGCATTTTATCCAGAGCATTTTAACCCCATTCACCCCTTCTTGATTTACATGTTGTCCCATATTTTAATTCTATTTTCCTGCTGCTGTTTAGCCGAATCACAGCCTCTTCTACACTCACTCCCAGGTTCTCCTCTCACGGCGCCCCGCCCCCCCCCCAGTTCCCGATCTTCCGCTTCGGGTCTCTTATCTCAGCCTGAACTACATCCCGGCATTTCCTTCCTGAGGACGTTCTGTCTCTCTCTGAATGCGCGTCTCTTCCGTGTCATTCTTTGTTTAGAACTATACCTAACTCTTCTTAGTAAATACGTACAGGACCGTGCACCAAGCGTGAATACACAGCTGATTTTGCACGAAGTAAACGCACTGTCTCTGACACCGGGACCAGGAACGGGAGAGCCGCCCACGCCCTGCGATCACTGCTGCGCCGGCTCCCAGGGCGGTCCTCCTCCTCTGCTGCTGAGTCCAGCATGCTTGGATTCTGTCGAGGAGTTTTGCCTCAACGTCCATAAGAACCGTTGGTCTGTGGTTTTCTTGTAGGTTCTCTCTGGCCTTGGTAGGCTGGCTTCATGGAGTGAGCTAGGAACTGTTTCACACTCTTCAATTTGGGGAAGAGTTTGAGAAGCCTTGGTGTTAACGCTTCTTTAAGTGTTTGCTCGCATCCGCCACTGAAGCCGTGGGGCCCAGGGCTTTGGGCTGTTGGGAGACTGTTGATCACTAACGCAGTCGCCTCACTTCTCCATTGGCGCTAGGAATTTGCGCATTTCATCCAGCTGACCCGACCTGCTGGCGCACAGCTGTTCACAGTACTCTGTTAATCCTTTTCATTTCTGCTGAATTGGTAGGAATGCCTCCATACTTCGTGTCTGATTTTAGTAATTTGTGTCTTCTCTCCTTTTTTCTTGGTCCATTTGGTTAACTAGAGATCTCTTCAAGAAAATTAGAGATACTAAGGGAACATTTCATGCAAAGATGGGCTCCATAAAGGACAGAAATGGTCTGGACCTAACAGAAGCAGAAGATGTTAAGAAGAGGTGGCAAGAATACACAGAAGAACTGTACAAAAAAGATCTTCATGACCCAGATAATCACGATGGTGTGATCACTCATCTAGAGCCAGACATCCTGGAATGTGAAGTCAAGTGGGCCTTAGAAAGCATCACTACGAACAAAGCTAGTGGAGGTGATGGAATTCCAGTTGAGCTGTTTCAAATCCTGAAAGATGATGCTGTGAAAGTGCTGCACTCAATATGCCAGCAAATTTGGAAAACTCGGCAGTGGCCACAGGACTGGAAAAGGTCAGTTTTCATTCCAATCCCAAAGAAAGGCAATGCCAAAGAATGCTCAAACTACCGCACAATTGCACTCATCTCACACGCTAGTAAAGTCATGCTCAAAATTCTCCAAGCCAGGCTTCAGCAATACGTGAACCGTGAACTCCCTGATGTTCAAGCTGGTTTTAGAAAAGGCAGAGGAACCAGAGATCAAATTGCCAACATCTGCTGGATCATGGAAAAAGCAAGAGAGTTCCAGAAAAACACCTATTTCTGCTTTATTGACTATGCCAAAGCCTTTGACTGTGTGGATCACAATAAACTGTGGAAAATTCTTCAAGAGATGGGAATACCAGACCACCTGACCTGCCTCTTGAGAAATCGTATTCAAGTCAGGAAGCAACAGTTAGAACTGGACATGGAACAACAGACTGGTTCCAAATAGGAAAAGGAGTACGTCAAGGCTGTATATTGTCACCCTGCTTATTTAACTTCTATGCAGAGTACATCATGAGAAACGCTGGACTGGAAGAAGCACAAGCTGGAATCAAGATTGCCAGGAGAAATATCAATAACCTCATATGCTGATGACACCACCCTTATGGCAGAAAGTGAAGAGGAACTCAAAAGCCTGTTGATGAAAGTGAAAGAGGAGAGTGAAAAAGTTGGCTTAAAGCTCAACATTCAGAAAACTAAGATCATGGCATCTGGTCCCATCCCTTCATGGGAAATAGATGGGGAAACAGTGGAAACAATGTCAGACTTTATTTTTTGGGCTCCAAAATCGCTGCAGATTGGTGACTGCAGCCATGAAATTAAAAGACGCTTACTCCTTGGAAGAAAAGTTATGACCAACCTAGATAGCATATTGAAAAGCAGAGACGTTACTTTGCCGATTAAGGTCCGTCTAGTCAAGGCTATGGTTTTTCCAGTGGTCATGTATGGATGTGAGAGTTGGACCGTGAAGAAGGCTGAGCGCTGAAGAATTGATGCGTTTGAACCGTGGTGTTGGAGAAGACTCTTGAGAGTCCCTTGGACTGCAAGGAGATCCAACCAGTCCATTCAGAAGATCAACCCTGGGATTTCTTTGGAAGGAATGATGCTAAAGCTGAAACTCCAGTACTTTGGCCACCTCATGGGAAGAGTTGACTCATTGGAAAAGACTTTGATGCTGGGAGGGATTGGGGGCAAGAGGAGAAGGGGACGACAGAGGATGAGATGGCTGGATGGCATCACGGACTCGATGGACGTGAGTCTGAGTGAACTCCAGGAGTTGGTGATGGACAGGGAGGCCTGGCGTGCTGCGATTCATGGGGTCTCAAAGAGTCGGACACGACTGAGCGACTGAACTGAACTGATTTGGTTAATGGTTTCTCAAGTATGCTGATCTTTCCAAAGAACCAACTTTTTGCTCCGCTGATCTTTCTCTCTGTCTTTCCTGGTCTGTGTTTCGTTCTTTGTGTCTCCATCCTAATTTTTCTTCCCTCTGTAGGTTCTTTCTTTTTGGCCACAACTCCCAGCTGCCGGGACCTCATTCCCCGCCCAGGGATGGAGCCCGTCCTTGGCAGCGGGCGTCGAGCCCTGGGCCACCGTGGAATCCCTCCTGCCTGGCTTAGGTTGCTTGTTCCTCTAGCTCCTTAAGCTGTAAAATCAGGCTGTTGATTCGATCTTTTTCTTTTAGCGTGTTTATAGCTATAGCTTCCCTCTCATCACCGCTCTCGCAGTGTCCCGTACGTGTTGGTGCGTTTTGTTTCCCTTCCATTCCTCTCCAAGTCACTTCTAAGTTCCCTTGTGATTTCTCCTCTGACCCTCTGGCTCTTCAAAGTTCCGCTTTTCCTTCTGTTATCGAGTCCCAGCACCATCCTGCTGTGGTCAGAGAATACAATTTTTACGGCATCGAGCTTTTAAAATCTATTGATGGGAAATCCCTGGTGATTCAGCGGCTGGGATTCTGTGCTCTTGCTGCTGAGGACCTGGGTTCAATCCCTGGTTGAGAATTAAAATCTCACAAGCTGTGCAGTGCCTCCCTGCCCCCAAATCTGTGAAGACTTCTTTAGTGAAAATGTTTCTCCTGGAAAGCATCCCACGTGTGCCTGAGAAGGATGGGTGTCATCAGGCGGGTGTCCTGGGCACGTCCGTTACGTCTGGTTGGCGAGTGCCGTCTCCTCCTTGTCCTCTGGTTGCTCCATCCGATCCTGTGAGTGGGGTATTCAAGTCTGTTGTTCCTGGAGAACTGCGTCTTACATTCTGTTCGTTTTTGCTCCGTGTATTTTCAGTCTCTCCCTGGGTGTGCTGACACTGATGCCTGTCTTACCTTCCTGCCCTATCAAGCCTTTCATTGACGAGAGAATGTCCTTCTTTGTCCACTGCAAACCTTTCTGATGTAAGCTCCTTTTTGTCTGGCGATGGTTTACCCACCCTGGCTCTCTTCAAAGTATCATTTGCAGGGAATACCTTTTCTCATCCTTTTGCCTTCGATCTACTTGTGTCTTTGGATTTAAACTGAGCCTCTTTCAGGGATGGACTTTGCTGGTGTCCAGTGGTTGAGAATCTGCCTGGCAAGGCAGGGGCCGGGGGTTCGATCCCTGGTGGGGAACAAAGATCCCACAAGCTGGGGAGCGGTAAGCCTGCCCTCTGTGACTAGAGAGCCACAGATAGAGTCCCAGCCCGGCAACCAACGAGGACACAGCTCAGAGCTGACACAGCCTAATAAATAAACACGCTTTTTAAAAAGGCGCAAATAAAAAAAAATTAAGTGAGCCTCTTGCAGACAGCATGGAGCTGGAGTGTGTGTTTTTACCCATTTCACTCCAGTTTTCCAAGGACCAAGGTGAAGATGCTTTCTTCCAAGTAGCATGTGAATTTTCTTCTGCCACTTGCGGGAGCATCCCTAGTCCAGAGCCATTTTTTAAATACCTTCCGCGCCGACACAGTCTCGGTGCAGTCAGCGGTGTGGGTTTTGTTTGTGGCGGCTGTGCTGCGGCTGCTCTTGCCCCTGCAGCGTGGAGACAGTCCGCCCCCAGGCTTGCAGGCGAGCAGAAGAGGCCTGCGCGGGACTCACGCTGCGCCCAAGCCGCTCGCCCTGGGTGCCGCGAAGCCGGGCTCACACTCCTCTGTCGCTATTTGCTGGCAGAGCCTCTGCCGCTGGAAACCAGCCTGCCAGCCCCCCACCTCCCAAGCACATACACCTTCCCCTCCTCCCTTTCTGTGCCCGCTTGCTCACTGGCAACCCCCCTGGGCTCCACCTCCCCACTGGGCTTCCCCTGGCGGGGGTGGGGGGTGGGGGTGGTGGTGGTGGTGTAAGTGCAGGGGGGTCGGTGACAGCCTAGAGTGGGCACGGTGAGTCTGGGGGCGGATCTCCTCCGGACCAGGGCCAGGGTCACCAGACGACGCCCGCGGCTGCGCGCACGAGGAGCAGGAGGCAGCTTCCTCCCGGGCCCTGATCAGATGCCCCTGGCCGCGGCCCCACAGTGGAGGGCGCCGAGGGGTTGGGGGTTCTGGGCCATCAAAGCCAGCCGCTCCCAGAGCTTCCTGGACCCACGCACCGGCCACGGTCACATGGACCACACCCCTCCGCGTCCATCTCCAGCCAGAAAGCTGCTGGCAACCCAGGCAACAGATGTGGGCTCGAGAAAGGACTTGCCTGGTGGTCGAGTGGTTAGCAATCCGCTTGCCTACGCAGGGGACACAGGGTCAGCCCCCGATCTGGGCAGACTGCGCCCGCTGTGGGACCACTGAGCCCGAGCTCAGCAGCAGGAGAAACTGCAGGGAGAAGCCCCCGCCAGACGACTAGACAGCCTGCCCGCAGACCCAGAACAGCCAAAACTGAAGGCATTTTAAAGAGAGGAAGGGGGAGAAACTGGACGGGGAGGAGAAGTGATAGGGAGTCGAGGGGCTCAGGAAGTTTGTTCCCCTGGGATATGAAAGAAATCACAGCCGGCTTGAGGAAGACCCAGTGGAGACGGAAGGTCCGCATCCGGGGAGGGCGGGGGCCGGCGGGGCGCAGGGAGTCCGGCGCGGGCGGGGGCGGGGCAGGGATTCAGGACCCGGGCGGCGCGGTCCTCTCGGTACCCGCTCGGTCGCAGGGAGGACGCAGCCGGGGGCCCGACAGCGAGCGGGGCAAGGACGGTGAGGCTGGACCGCGCCGCGGGGCTCCGGGCGAAGGGCAGGGAAACGCGCGCGTCCGGGAAGGCGGCCCGTCTGAGTTTCCGGACGCCCCCTGCCCAGCCCGACGGGGAGCAGAGCGTGGCTATCGCAAGCCCTGCCCAGCCCCTAGGCCAGCGCGCCCGCGTCAGGTCGGGGCCGCGAACGTCCCATCCCGTGCCCGGCCGCCACCCGACCCAAGGCCCGGGGGTGGGGTGGAGGCCGTCCGGCCCGGCGCTGCCCGGTGCCGCGCGGGCCGCTGGCGGCTCCAGGGCGCACGGCCGGGAGGTCGCCGCCTCCGCATCGGCGCTGCGCCTCGTAGTAAAGACCGGGTGGACGCCAAGTAGGCAGCACCCTTCTCAGAAGGACGGGTGGTTCCCGCGCGCCTCGGGGCGCCCGCGGGGGCCACACTCGGCTCTTTACTTCCCACGACCTTGTGCGATCGCTAGGGAGCAAAGGGCGCAGAGAGGCCACGCGACCCGTCCCAGGCCACGCGGCCGGCGTGGAGTGTGTCCAGACACGGAGCGCTGGCGGGGACCGGGCAGCCCGATGGCTTCTTACCTGCGCCTCTGGCCTGAAGGTCAGGCGCGAGGCTGAGCCGGGGCGAGGGGCGGAGCCCGGACGGCCCCCCGGGCCTGGGTCGCTCCGGAAGCCGATATCCCCGGCGCAACCCGCCCTGACTGGACCCACTGGCTCACTGGGCGCAGAGGCCGCGCGTTTGCCGTCGCTGTCCCCCAGCCCCGGGCGGGCACCGAGCCCTCTCCCTCGGTATCGGTCCAGGGACACCCGGGTCTCCCGGCCGCCGGCGGCGGCTCTGGAGCTGCTGCGCAGGTGCCGCCTCCTGCAGGCAGCCCTCAGGAGCCCACGCCTGTAGGGTAGGCCTGACGGCGCCTGGGTGCGGATCCCGGCCGGGGCCGCGAGCACCCCGTCCGGAGCCATCACCTCGGTCCCTTTAAGCGAGCGGTTCGCGCGGTCCCGGGGTTTCCATGACGACGACGTTGGACGGGGGGGGCTGGGGCGTGGTCGGGGCGCATGCGCGGTGCGCGGCGGACGCAGCGCGTCTTTCTCGAGTCGCCGCGCCGCTGTCGCGGGGTCCCCCGAACCGCGGTAAGGGCGGGCCGGGGACTCACTGGACGGAGGACGCGGGAGAGGGAAGGGGTCGCAGAGCCCGGGGGGCGTGGCGGGAGTTGGGGGTCGGTGGCGTGGGGAGCCTCCAGGCCCGGGGGCGGGGCCGGGGGGTTCGCTCGTCCCAGGGGGCGGGGCCCTGGAGGTGGGCTCACGGGTCCCGGGGGGTCGGGGCGGGTGGGTCGCCGAAGCTGAGCTCGGGGTCGGCTCCGCCTGCCCAAGGGGCGGACGCCGCAGACCGTCGGCTCCTGCAGGGCGCCCGGGCTCCCTCCGCTCGGCCATGGCCCCCCTGCCGCCGTGCGGACCCCCGAGGTCGCCGCCGCCGCGGCTGCTGCTGCTGCTGCTGCTGCTGGTGCTGAGCGCCACGCTGCTGGGCGCCCAGGCCCGCGCCGAGCCCGCCGCCGGGAACGCCGTCCCCGCGCAGAGTAGGTGCCGCGCGCGCACGCGGAGGGGTCCCCGGGGGCCCTGACCCCACTCGGGCGCCCGGGAGGGGCGTGGCTCGCCTTTGTTCCCCGGTGGTCCGGGCGCCCCCGCGGGCGGGAGGCGGGGGGCACACGGAGGCCGCTGCCCGGGGTTGGGGGGACCCGGCTGCGAGCGTGCCCTGACCCGGACCCCCCCCCACCTCGACCCCCGCGCAGGCCGCCCGTGCGTGGACTGCCACGCTTTCGAGTTCATGCAGCGCGCCCTGCAGGACCTGCGCAAGACGGCCTACAGCCTGGACGCTCGGGTGAGCCTCCCAAGGGGTGCACGGAGGGTAGAGGGTGGAATCTGCCCAGTTCGGCTCCTCCCGGTGGCCTCTCTGGCTCCTTTCCCGGGGTCACCGGAAAGGACAGCCTGTCCCAAGCCAGCCTTTCCCAGTGGGCAGAGAGGGTGACGCAGGAGACCATCCGGATGGGCTGGAAGGCCAGCTTGTGCCAAGCTGTCTGGGGGCTTCCACCCCGGACCCCCGCCTCCTCTGCAGGGAGTGGGTGCAGGCCTGGGGTGCCCGGAGTCACCCCGCCAAGTCTGGAAGCCAAGGAAGTTCTCGTCTGTGACAAACAGGTGTATTTCTGGGAAGGGGGAGCACTCGGAGAAGTAGGAAGAAGGGGACACCCTGCCCTGCTACCTCTTCTCCCAGTTCCCAAGGGTTTCCTCAGACCTGGAGTGCCCCCTGGGGACGCTTCTGGAGCCACGGCCAGCCCACCCTGGGGGGCTGGAGGAGCTGTCAGGACAGAGGGGCCCCTGAAAGAGAAGCCGAAAGAGTTGTTTAGGTGTGGGGCTCAGGGAGGCCAGGCCCAGGGCAGGAGCAGCAGAGGCAGGGGGAGTGCGGGGAGGTCTAGGGGCAGCCGAGGGTTCCCTGAGGGTCTCCTGCAGTCAGTCTGCGGGGCTGGGGCTGGGGGGTGTCCGGACGCAGTTGGGTTCAGGCGTCAGGAGTCCTGGGAGTGGGCAGGTCTTGGGGGGCAGCCAGGAGCTGGACGGCCCCCGAGGTCTAGGTGCTGCCTGGCGGAGTCCTCACACCCCTCGTTGCTTTGCAGACGGAGAGCCTCCTGCTGCAGGCCGAACGCCGGGCCCTGTGTGCCTGCTGGCTGGCTGGGCGCTGAGGACCCACACCAGCACATGCCCTCACCAATAAAAGCTTGGTCCCCACACCGGTGTCCTGTGTCCCTGCTCTGGCCACCAGGGCCCACTGTCATCCCCCGGAGTCCCTGCCTGAGCCTGGGTTTCCCCGCCAGGCAGCTCTCCCACCCCGGCACCAGGCTGGGGTGTGCACCCGTGGGCACCGTGGCCACCGCCCTCCAGGGGCCTCCCCTGTTCCGTTTGCACTTCCTTTTTATCGCGGAGGGTGCACTTGGCCTGGCGCTGCTGTCCCAGGTGGCCAGAGCTGGACACTCCTGGTCCCCTGCCCGGGAGGGCGACCCCAGTCCCTGGCCCAGTCTGTCCTGCCCTGGGGGTCTGGTGCACACAGCCGTTCAGATGCTTTGCCCAGGCCCTTCCTTGCCCCAGTGGCTTCCCAAGCCTTGACCATGACTTCCCTCCCATCCTCGATTCTCTTCTGCTGGACCCGTCCAGCCTGCGGGTGCTGCTCCAGGCGTCAGGACCTCAGGGAACAAACCAGAGTCCTACCTTGGCTTCACGGGGAGCTGAGCTCGATGTCTGAGGGGGAGGATGTCCATGGGCTGGTTTCAGACAGGCCAGAGCGAGGCTTGGGGGAGGGCGAGCTGGAGCCGCGGCTGGCCTCGGTAGCCTTCGGGCCTGGGCGTGGGGGCAGGGACTGGGGCCGACTGTCCTGGGGCCCCCAAAGGAGCAGAGGGTGGCAGAAGCAGGCACCTCCATCAGGGCGCTGCCAGAGAGTACCCACGCCCCACGGCTTGGCCTCCGTCACGTGGCCATTCCTGGCTGCCAGGGAGCCCAGATTCCCAAACACGAGGACCGCTGAGCCCTTCTCGGGGGCAGCAGGCAGGCATTTCGAGTGTGAGCACTTCTTAGTGTAGCATGTCCCAGGAAGTACTCAGGACGCATTTAAACTGAAAATCACCGGTTTATCCAAGGTCGAAGTCTGACTGGGCCGGGCAGCCCCAAGGCCTGGCTCCAGCTAGAGCCCCTGCGAACAGAAGGAGGGGTCCTCTTTGAAAAGCCTCTGCAGGGGGTGCCCTTTGGGAGGAAGAGACGGCCCCACCGGGCATGGCGGCAGGGGCCGAAAGCAGAAGGGCTAGGCGGTGGCAGAGCCATCTGCCCGAAGAGGGTTAGAGAGGTAGACAGGCTGAAGTCTGTCTAAGCCAGACCTTCCTGGCTGCTGGCCGAGGATGGACTCGGGTTGGGGACAGAGTCGGCACCGTCGGGAGTGAGGGGCCAGGGCTGGGGGACATGGGTGAGCAGAGAGGCCCAGGAGGCGTGGGGAAGACACACCTGGGAAGGCGCTGGGGAGAGAAGGCCCCTGGGGTTCGGGGGTGGGGGTGGGGAGGGGACGCCCCCGAGGAGGATGTGTTCACAGGGCAGGGAGAGAGTGGAGCCCCAGGGGGGCTTTGGGCAGAAGCCAGCCTGTCACAGGCCCTGGAGGCTGGAGCCCCAGGTGGGCCCCCTGGGGTGGGCAGCAGGAGCAGAGTCTGTTGAAGTGGGGAAGGGCCTCTGGGGGTGGCGCTGGAGAAGCAGCTTGGGCCCAGGGAAGGGTTTAGCCTTGTGTGCAGTCAAGGTCAAGGACATCCTGGCTCTGTCCTGAGCAGTGCCGCCGCTTTCTGCTGACTGGACCAAGCGCGTCTTTGTGGCTATGTAGGGGCCGCGTGAGCTGGGATGGCGTTGCCTCTGGGGCAGCGCTTGCTGCCCCAGCAGACTGTTCACCCGATCATTCCCTCTCGTCTGCCTTCGTCACACCCGTCCCTCCTCCAGCAGTCCGGTCCTTCCCAGCGTGTCCCCCCCGGCCTATGCCCTCTGGCTCCCAACCAGCTGGGCGTCCCCGCCGCCCACCTTCACACTTCTGGTTTGGAGGCACTGCTTCCTATATTCCACACCATCTTCTCACGGTGGGCTGCCTCCAAATAGCTTCCTCGACAACCGGGTGGTAAATTAGCCGCCTGAAAATTTCTGCGAGCACGTTGGCCTCCTAGCCCCCGCCACCCCCAGGCCTTCGCACGTGCTGTCCCTCTCCACGCAGTTCCCACGCAGCCTCCCCCACCCACCTCTTTCTTCAGCCCTGCTACTGCTGCTGCTGCTAAGTCACTTCAGTCGTGTCCGACTCTGTGCGACCCCATAGACAGCAGCCCACCAGGCTCCCCCATCCCTGGGGTTCTCCAGGCAAGAACACTATAGTGGGTTGCCATTTCCTCCTCCAATGCATGAAAGTGAAAAGTGAAAGTGAACAAGTTGCTTAGTCGTATCCGACTCTTAGCGACCCCATGGACTGCAGCCTACCAGGCTCCTCCATCCATAGGATTTTCCAGGCAAGAGCACTGGAGTGGGGTGCCATTGCCTTCTCCATCTTCAGCCCTTGTCCCAGCCTATTCTCCTTGGTCCCGAAGTCCAGCTGGAGTGCCGCCCTCTGTGCCTGGCGGGCTCCTGCACCCAGCCCCTAGCCTGGAAAGCATTAGGGGAGCAGAGCTTCGGCGAGAAGGCCGGGTGCTGCATCACAGACTCCCAGTTAGGAGCAGGCAGCCGGGGTACCGCGGGTGGTCAGGAGCGTCACACCCTCCCTGCCCTCAGGAGCACTTGGAGCCCAAGGCCCAGGCAGCCCCCTGGAAGTTTCTAAGCGGGGGCCCCAGACCTCCAGCTGGGCAGGCGTTTTCCCTTGCTTCCTCCCCTCCGCGGTCTCTGGGCCCTGGCCCCCCTGCCCAAGTCTGCTCCTGGTTTTCTTCACCTTCCATGCTCCTGGCCCTCCAGCCCACTCCCGCCAGCACCCCACCACCTCTGCAGTCCTCCCAGGTCCTCCTTTCCTCTCCCTAGGGTCCCGGAGATCCTCTCTGCCCTGGGTCCCTTTCTTCGCCTGGGCTGGGGGCTCTCCCACTCAATGAACGGTCCTGTGCTGGGCCCTCTTCCTCCCCACTCTGGGGTCTGGGCAGGGGTCTCGCTGTGCTTAGCGGACCCCTACTACCCCCGTCGGGGACCCATGGGGCTCTGGTAGGTGTCAGGCCAGGGTAGTCGGGTCAGCCAAAGTCAAGAAGTATGGGCAGGAATTTGTGGGGTGGGCCGGGGTGGGTGACTCTGGGGGTGCTGGGAAGACAGCTGGACTCTGCCCACCCCAGGCTCCCGACAGCACCCAGAACCCTGCCCCCAGTCCAGCTGCGCCTGACAGCGTGAGGGGACTCCCCTCCCTGGGCCCTGGGCCTTCTCCCCAACTCACAGCCCCTTGAAGTCCAGAACCCGGGCAGGCCTCCTTACGGGCCAGCCCCGTCCCTCTTCACCTGGTCCTGGCGCTCTCCCTTCCCAGCCAGGGGCTGGACCACTGCCTCAAGGCGCTGCGGCCTTTCCCAGCCCTGTGCAGGCTGGAGGGTGAGCTCAACCCACCAAGGCAGGAGGGCACCCTACAAGGTCAGGCTGAGTGGGGGCCCAGGCCCCCCTCCGTCTCTGGGCCTGGTTGTTGGGGTAGAGGAGGGGCAGGGCTGGTTATGCACCCGGGAAAGATTTGGCGACTCAGCTGGTAAAGAATCCACCTGCAGTGCAGGAGACCTGGGCTCCATCCCTGGGTCGGGAAGATCTAGAGACGGGCATGGCAAATGCTGCAGTATTCTTGCCTGGAGCCTCTCATGGACAGAGGAGCCTAGGGGGCTACAAGGGTGGGACATGACTGAGCAACTGAAAACGGCCAGCAGAGGCCGCAGGCTGGAGGGACCCCCGCAGACCCGGACCTAGGGGCGGGTGTCAGGACGCTGTCCGGGTGCTCCCACCCCCGCCCCCTTCCTTCCTGGACTCCTTGCACGCTCCTCTGGCTGCGACCTTCCTCCTGCCGTGGAGCCGGCCATCCTCAGAATGCCTGGGAGCCTGGCCTGCGGTGCGGGGCAGCCCGGGGCGGCGCGTGGAGGGCTCTCTGAACGGCCGGATGAGTGCCCCTGACATTGTCCGTGATCCCACCCGGCTCTCCTGGAAGGTCACAGGCAGACCCCGGGCAAATCCTGACACACGAAAAACGGCGAGCGCGTGACGCCCCAGCTCGGCTGCCCCTCCCGCTACGACCCAGCGCTTTGGGCCCCGGGTCCTCCCTCTTCTCGCGCCCCCTGGGTCCCTCAGCGCGACCTCGCGAGGGGCGGTCCCTTTCCTGGCCTCTGGGTGACCGCCGCCACCTCGTGGGCCCCAGCGGCCCGAGGGTCCTCAGGCCTGGAGCCCGAGGCTTGCTCTCCACTCGCGCGAGTGTGAGCTCCGCTCCAGGTCGGCCCGCGGGGTCACTTGCAGGGAACTGGGGCGTGCGGGGAAGCGGGGTGCGGGGATGCCGAGGGGCTGGGCTCGTCAGGCGCTGGGGGCGGGCCTGGGACTCCCGCCCTTCCCCTTCCACTTGGCCCCCTCGCCCCCTGCCCGCGGCGTCGGCGCGGGGGCCTCGCGGGGTACCGGGGCGCGCGCCGAGCGCCCTCCCTGCACCTGCACCGAGATCGCGGGGCGCATGCGCGGGCCGCGGAGGGCGGGGGCCGAGCCGGGAGGGGTCCTGCGGGCCCCGCGCCCCCGCGCCGGCGCTTGGGATCCGGCATCGGAGCGCCGGGACCCGCTGGGCTGCGGGCGGCGTGGGCATCGGACCCCGCTCTGACCGCGTCCCCGCGCCGCCAGCCCGTGCGGCCCCCGGCGCAGGTTTCCAGGGGCGCCGGGCGGGGCAAGCCGGGGCGCCCCCTCCCCAGGATCTCGGTCAAGCGCCGCGTTCAGACAAAGGGGCGGGAGATGGAGACGGAGACGCTTCCGTGACAGCGCCCGGCGGCCGAGGAGGAGGAGCAGGAGGACGAGGCGCTGCGGGGTCCGGCGGCGCGGCCCCAGGTCCGAGCGCTCACCGGCGGCGCGCGCGGGGGCGCAGGGCCCGGGCGGGAGGCGCCGGGCCGGGAGTCCTACAGAGCGCCCGTTCCGGGCCGGGACCCCGGCCGCACGCTCGCTCGTCCCCGGCCGGCCTCGCGTGGGCTCGGCCGCTCCGTCGCGCCCCGGGGACGGCCGCGCCGCCCCCAGCCGGCCGCGGTGCAGCGCCCGAGTGTGCCATCGGGCGGGCGCGGGGGCGGCGTCTGCTCCCACCCTCGAGATCACATGGTGACCCTCGGCAGCCAATGCAGTGGACGCTAGGACCCTGCGGGACCCCGGGCGCCGCGACTGCACCGGCGCCGCTGCATTATAAATACTTCTCCAAAATGCGGCGCAGCTCCCTGCGCGCGCCCCGGCCGCCCGCCGCCTCCGCCCCGCGCTCCTGAGCCGCCGCCGCCGCCGCCGCCGCCGCCGCGGGTCCGAGGGCGCCGCGCCCTTGCCCTGGGCCCGCCGCCCGGCCCGCGTCCCTGCGCTGCGCCGCCCGGCCGGGTGCATGCATTGTGGGCCTCCCGACATGGTCTGCGAGACGAAGATCGTGGCCGCCGAGGACCATGAGGCGCTGCCGGGGGCCCAGAAGGACGCGCTGCTCGCCGCCGCCGGCGCCATGTGGCCCCCGCTGCCCGCCGCCCCCGGGCCGGCCGCCGCCCCCGCGGCTCCCCCGCCCGCGCCGGGCCCCAGGCTCTCGGCGGCGCCGGGGGCGCGGATCCGCCCGAGGGGCGCGGCGTGTACATCCGCGAGTTCCGCGCGGCGGAGCAGGAGGCGGCGCGCCGCATCTTCTACGACGGCATCATGGAGCGCATCCCCAACACGGCCTTCCGCGGCCTGCGGCAGCACCCGCGCGCGCAGCTGCTCTACGCCCTGCTGGCTGGTCAGTGCCGGGGACCTGGCGGGGCGGCGGGGTCGGGGCCGCGGGGCGCACCCCAGCCTGCCGCAGTCCGCGCCCGCCCGGCCCTCTGGGGACGCGCACGGGGCTCCCTCCGGCCCTCTCGCCCCCCACCCCCCGACCTCGGCCCAGGAGGGAGGCGGACCCCTGCCTTCCCCTCGGACGCGCACGTTCTGCAGCGGCCCCGGGGCGAGGTGGCCCCCGGCGCTGGGGCCGGTCCGGGCTCCGGGCCAAGGCGCGCTGGGCGCGGGCGTGGGAACCGGTGTGGGCCGGGTGCAGGGGCTGCGGGCGGGGAGGACTGGGGTCTCCATCGGCGTCCCCTCCCCGGTCATCCCGGGTGGGGGTTGGGGGAGCGGCAGGTAGCGCCCGCCGCCGAGGCCCCGCGCCCGGCGCGTGTAACTATATATAATCCACCGGGCGGGGGAGGTTGCCTCGCCGGCTCCAAGTGCTAATTTATGAGGGGCAGGCAGCCAGCTCCCCGGGGTGCCGGGCGGAGGGAGCGCGCCGAGGAGGCGGGGCGAGGGGCGGTGGGCCTGACGCGGGCGCCCCTGTGGGAGGCTTTGAGGCTTGGTCCCTTGAGGCCTTGCAGCAGGAGGGCGATTCTCCCCATTTCGTAGATGTGGAGCTTGAGGCTGGGCAGGCGGGACTTCCCAAGGTCACGTAGCAGAGGCCTTTCACTGCAGGCACGTCTGCCTCCTAGCGCTGGAGGCCGGGTTCGGCCTTCCTCCCTGGCCCCTGCCCTCACGACGCCCAGAGGCCGGCCCTGAGGGTCCTTGGCTGGAGTGGGGCCCCCCAAGTTCCCAAGAGAGGGACGGTGCCTGGCCTGCCGGCCCTTTGACTCCCCCCAGCCTCATGTAGGCCAGGATATGGACCCAGCTAAGGGTCTGGGGTGATGGGCAGGGCTCCCCCTCTCCGTAGTCATGCCCGGATCTGTGCCCGCCAGCGGTTGAGGGCAGCCTGCCAGAGGCCGCTGCTGCGCTCAGGACACTTGGAAGTCCTGATGTCAGGGGTGACGGCATCGCGTCCTCACAGATGAGAAGTTTGCCAACAGGGCCAAGTGGAAGCGGCAGCTGCGATGGTCTTTGCTCTTCCAGAGAAAACAGGCCGGGCTGCGCGCTTGGGGTCTCCTCTGCCCATGGCCCCGGTGGTTATCGACCAGGGGCCAGTGCGGTGCGGGACTCGGGCGGCCCGCAGGCCCCGCCCCAGAGGGCACTCAGTGCGCCCTCTCCCCGCAGCGCTCTGCTTCGCCCTGACGCGCTCGCTGCTGCTGACCTGCCTGGTGCCCGCAGGGCTGCTGGCCCTGCGCTACTACTACAGCCGGAAGGTGGTCCTCGCCTACCTGGACTGCGCGCTGCACACGGACATGGCCGACATTGAGCAGTACTACATGAAGCCCCCCGGTGAGGCTCTGGGCCCCGCCCCCACCCCGCAGCCCTTCCTCCCCGCAGAGCTGCCCCGGCCCCAGCAGCCTGCGGTGGGCACGGGGCAGCCTGGGCTGGATGGGGTGTGAACTGAGCCTCCCAGGGACGAGGGCACTGGCCAGCGGTGGGGTGCTGCAGGCTGGCAGGGCCGGGCTGGCAGGACTGGGTCCTCCCGGAGCATCGCTGGCTTCCGTCCTGTGTCCTCTGAGGGCTGGGTGCTGCTGGCCCAAGCTGGCCCTGGGCCACGCTGACCCGCCCTACGGCTCGGGCTGCCGCTGCCGGTCGCCTGGTGCCCATCTCACCCCCCAGGGGCCCATTCGGTGCGTCTCGTGGGTCCCAGGCTGGCCTGGAATGCTGGGGCCCTGAGTGGCAGGACGGGGACCCCACGGTGGGGGGACGAGAACCCCAGGAGGACGGGGGTCTCATGTCACGCTTTCACTTCTGGTCCCTGGGCCGCTTACTAATCCCAGGGTCTCACCCTGGCCCTGGCTTTCTGTAGAAGGAGGGGCTGGCACCTGCTCTGGAGCCATCCCCTCTAGGGAGTTTATGCTCCAGGCTGGCATGGGGGCAGGGGCAGGCTTTTCTGCGTGCCTGGAGTTGGGGTGTGAGGGTCCCCCAGGTGCAGGAAGGTCTGAGTGGAGAGGGGCCTGAACGGCTGGTGAGGGTCTAGTAGGACCCTGGTGGGAGGCAGGGAAGGGCAGCCGGGCCAGGGGAAGCAAAGTTCCCAGGGCAGGGCCGAGCTGCCCGGTGTGACCAGCTCCGTGCTGTGGCGGCTGGTCCTTTCTCAGCCCCGAAGCCGCCTGGCAGGCCTTGGGCATCCTCGGTTCTGCGTGACCTTCTCCCAAACCCAAACAAAACATCTTAGCGTCCTGGAGCTTCAGCCAGGTCTGCCCAGGACGGGAGGGGCCTTGCACCATAGCCTGGAATGGCCCCTTGTCTCTGGGGCGCAGTCCCCCTGGATGTGAGATCAGGTGGGCTGAGACAGCTGGTGGGTCTGCAGGAAGGCCCTGTGGGGGTGGGGAGGCTGGACAGTGGCTGACGGGCCACGCTGGGGCTTGTGGGGGCTGCTCCTGCTCTGGGGAAGCTGAGGCTGTGCTGACCTCTGACCTGGGCTGGGTGGGTGGGGAGAGCCCACGCCCCCGGCCAGTGGGCAGGTCAGCGGACGGGGGTGGGGGGGCGGTCATTCCCAAACTCTGGCTGCATGCCCAGACTCAGTCTTGGGGTTCGGCAGTGAGGAGACCCCCACAGAGGTGACAGGCTGGGGTGGTGATGGGGGGATGCTGGGGAAGCAGGCAGGGGGGACCCAGAGGACGGGAGATGAGTCACGTGGGTCACGAGAAGGTGCTTTAGTGGGAGGTTAGGGCTCCCACGAGGGACAATATGGCAGTGGAGGCTGGTGTGGCTGTGGGCAGGGCGGGTGCAGGCCAGGCTCCCTGGAGTGGGCACCACGTTGGCCTAGCCTCCTGGAGCCCCTGGGCCTCTGGTCACCAGAGGAGATGGCTCTCCCCTCCAGGCTTCATCCCTCTGACCCTCCTGCCCTCCCGGCTCCCCAGAGGTCTCCCATGTCCCCTCCTGCCCTGCACAGGGCTGTGATGGGTCTGGGCCTGGGGTGGGGGTGGCTGGCCTGACCACAGGGCTTGCTGCACAGCCTCGGGCCCAGGGGCAGGGTGGCTCCAGGGCTGCTGCGGGCGGCAGGCAGGTTGGGCCCGGTGCTCGGCTCAGAGGGGCCCTGCCAGCTGGCCGAAAGGCGGTGGTGCCTGTGGCCCTGACCGCCTTCCTCTTCCCCGCAGGCTCCTGCTTCTGGGTGGCGGTGCTGGATGGCAACGTGGTGGGCATCGTGGCGGCGCGGGCGCACGCGGCGGACAACACGGTGGAGCTGCTGCGTATGTCCGTGGACTCGCGCTTCCGCGGCAGGGGCATCGCCAAGGCTCTGGGCCGCAAGGTGCTCGAGTTCGCCCTGGCGCACCACTACTCCGCGGTGGTGTTGGGCACCACGGCCGTCAAGGCGGCCGCCCACAAGCTCTACGAGTCGCTGGGCTTCAGACACATGGGCTCCAGCGACCGCCACGTGATGCCCGGCATGACCCTCTCGCTGGCCGAGCGCCTCTTCTTCCAGGTCCGCTACCACCGCTACCGCCTGCAGCTGCGCGAGGAGTGACCGCCGCCGTCCGCCCGCCACCCCGCCCGCCCGCCCGCCTGTGCCCGCCCCGCCCGCCGCCCGGGCCGCTTTCAGACGCTCACCTTGGTGTGTGTGTTGGGCTCCTCCCTTTTCGACACCACACGGTTCCTTGGCTGGTTCCTGGGGGATGCCGGCCGCTGTGCATCGGTGACACGCGGGAAGGTGGGTGGTCCCTCCAGCCACGGCCCCCGCCCTCCCTGGGTCGGGCCACGCCCTGAAGAGTGACAGCGTGGGCCGCCACGAGCCCACGCAGCTGCTGGCCCCGGCCGGAGCGGCCCCGGCCCGCTTAGCCCCGAGGTGGCCAGGGGCCCCGCCTTGCCCGTCAAGCACAGAGCCCCTGGGGTGAGGCCCCCGCGCCCAGCAGACCCGGCGGCAGCGGGGCGGGGCTCGGTCGCCCGCCCCCAGTGGGCGGGGCCTGCTGCGCGCGGCGCCGGGCTGCCCGCGGCCGCTTTGCTCCGTGCATGCCGAGGATGAGGCCTGGCTGCAGCATGCCGCATGCGCGCAGCCCCCCGCCCCCGCCCTGCCCAGACTGGACCCAGACTGGTGAGCGCCCCGGCCCGCGCCCCGCTCTCCGGAGCCCTGCTCTCCACCTCGCCCCTCGCTTCCCCCAGTCCGGCTCAGCTTCAACGTCGATCACCTCTTTTCTTTCGGTACCTGCCCCTCCTCCGCCCGGGCTTCGCTGACTGGCGTCGTCATCCAGGTGTGGTTCCCATAGCGACGTGTGGTCCAGCCGCGGTCAGGGCCCTGCCGGAGGGCAAGGTGGAGGCGGCCGTGGGGGTCCCCGCTCCCCCAGGGCCAGCTCGATTGGGCGTAGTGGCCGCTCCCGGACCTCCCTGGGAACTTTCTGCCCCACAGCGGCCGGGCTCTGTCCTGTGAATCTTGACCAACCCAGGCTGATGCCCGCACCACCGAGCCCGTAGCTTCTCCCAGCCTGAAGCCGACCTATTTTTTAATGTTATTTAGACAGAATAGCACTCTGCATGACTTTAACTCTTGGGACAAAACGGTAGTTGATACCTACACACACACACACACACACACCTGTGTGGCCCAGAATATGCACTATTTCCGGCCCAGTTTGGTAGGGGTGGGTGCCGGGGGGTGGAGTGTTGGTTTGGAGTCTGGAGGGAGACCCTGACTGAACGTCGTTTCTGCCCCGAGAGCACTCCAGGGTGGGAGCAGGCAGGAGCAGCTTGCCAGCAGCATCCAGTGTAGGAGCGGGCACCTTCCAAGTGCCCACCTGCTGCCCCAGGTCGCAGGCAGGGGCTTTTGGGGGTGGGGGTGGCCCAGAGTCAGGGAGGAAGGTGGCGGCTGGAGGGGCGTAGAGGCCTGCAGAGGCCCCTCGCTTTGCGGGGGGAGTGGCAGGCGGCGTGGGCCATGGACCTGGGCGCCACGTGCGGGGCCCTGGAGGGCGGGTCGTCAGAGGCGCTTTGAGCCGGCGCCGCCTGGCCTCCCGAGGGGCCCTGGGCACTGCGAGCGGCTGAGGTAGCCTCCAGAACCTTGTACAGACCCCGCGCCACCCTGCGCGTTCTCCCTGGTGGCGCCCGGCCCCCGTCGGGGGTGGGAGTTTTGTAGACTGTACAGAAATCGGCCCCCTATTTTCTTGCAGCTCTCAGATTTTGTTAATCTGGATAATACAGACAGACGTAAAGTGTTTTAGCAAAACGGAAAACAAAGCTGTGCCTTTCTCCTCTTTCTGTTCGGTTTGATGTCGGTTTGGGGTGGCCTTAGGTGGTGAGGGGCGCGGCGGGGCTGCGGCCGGCCTGGGGCCTGGCGGGTCGAGTTCTTGTCCGGTGGTGGCTCTGGGATGCTGCAGGCTTCCTCCGACCCTGTGCCTCTGGGGGCCTCTGTCTCCGGTGGGGGTGCGGGGGCGGAGGCCCTTGGCGTCTGTTGGTGTGGACTGGAGCGCCTCGAGGGGGTACCTCCTGGCAGGGGTGTGGCCCCTCCTGTCCCCTGGTGTCTGTTCCTGCTGCATGACCCCCGCCCCACCCCTGCAGATGGCCCAGAGGGTGCTGGGCACAGGCTGGGCCCTCAACCTCCCCTCGTGCCCTTTGTTGCTGCCAGGATGGATGCCAGGAGGGGTGTGGCAGGGTGGCCATGTGTCCGGAATGCTGTTGTCCAGCCACCACCCGGCCCTGAGGTGGGCAGAGGTGCCTGTGTGGCCCAGGCTGGGTGCGTGCTGAGCCCGGGTCGAGACCCCTGCCCGGCCAGCGTGCGGCCTGGGCTCCTGGGGGCAGGTCTCCCAGCCTCCCCCAGCCTGGGAGCTAACTGCTCCATAGACATGCACTGGGTTGTGAGTTTTATACCTTTGTAGAAATCCTGATGTCACTTCTTCTACCTCTGTGAAGCGTCGCCCTGGGGTCCTGCCTGGGGGTGTGTCTGGGCAGCTTCTCTGTGTTGGGCAGCCCTGGGCCCCTCCTGGCCCTGCCGACTCCCGGGCCTCCCTGGGCTGGAAGGCCAGCCCTGGGGCCTGGCACCACGCTCAGGGGTCCGGCTTCCAGCCAGCAGAAGCGGGAGGCGGAGCCTGAGCACATCTTTGTTAGATGGACCTGAAGCGTTGGCCTGATGGGCCCATCCCGGTCCTGGGACCCGGAGCGGCTGAGGCTCCAGCACTGTTGTACGGCCCAGTGTCCTGGCCCGTGGCCGGCAGGCCTTGGCCGAGTAAAGGCTCTTCAGGCAGCTGGTCCTGAGGGCGGGTGGCCAGAGCGGGTGTGTGTCGGGGCCAGCCGGGTGGTCTGGCCCCACGCAGGGCCATGGTGGTGTCCCCCCGGGTCCCTCCGTCTATGTCGGGGCTGGTCTCCCCCTGCTGGCCCAGGGCGGGGTTGGGGGCAGACAGATGAGGGGCTTGGACCGGGAGGCCATGTGGTCCCGGGGCCCCCATCCTGCTCTGGGGGTCCTTTCTCAGAGATGGTCCTTGGGGGTAGGGGGCTCCTTCTTGTGCCTGGCAAGGGCTTGGAGGTTCTCTGGGTCCCCGGGCCTGCCTCTGACCTCCGGCGGGCATGCTGGAAGTGTGGGTACAGCCGTCTGCCTGCCCGTGGGGGCTGTCGGTGTTGGGGGCTGCTAGATGGTGGCCTGGGCCCTCCCTGTGCGTGCCGCGTGCCGCCTCTGCCTTCGTGTCTGTCCGCAGCAGCTGCTGTGCGTCATTCCGGCTCCTGAACCTGAGCTGGTGGCCCTGGGGCCTTTTGGGAGTTGAGTTCTGGGCCGAGCACAGGCAGACCCTGGGCTGAGTTTGCTCGGGGTGCCGACGACAGGCTTCTGGCGGCGGCGTGAGGTCCGCTGACTACCAGCGTCGGATGCGGTTTCTTAACAGCAATAATCAGCCGCTTCGGAGAAGGGGTGTGCCTGTGTGTGCCTGTGGGTAGGTGCACACGTGTGCCTCTGTGTGTGTGCATGTGTGCAGGGGGAGAGCCTGGTGTCTGAGGACTCCGGGGGGCTGGGGGTGCTTGGCCGGGGCGGGCTGGCCCCGAGGCCTCGTCCGCTCTCCTCTGGCCCGGCCAGCCTGGGTCCCAGCCCTCCTTCCTCCTGGGCTGAGGCTGCTGGACAGGCCCGCATGCAGCGAGGGTGCCCGGGTTGAGCTTTTGCCCGGGGCACTGGCACTGTGGGGAGGATGGCCAGGGCAGGGACGCTCGGGGACACTCTGCGGGCTGGTGGAAGTCAGATCTGGGGACGGGGGCCCAGGCGGGCTGCTGTCACTGGCTGAGTCCACCGTCGGTGTGGTCCGTGGGAGGGCCCCAAGGGGCACCGAGTTCCGGGGGCGCAGGCTGCCGGGCAGGGGGTCCCTGTGAGCCGCGGGGGGGGGGGCCCGCAGCCATGGCCCTGCGCCTGCCCGGCCCCCAATGCTGCTGTTTTTCAATAAAACTCGAGCTGATGGAACCACGGTCCATGCTTTCTTGCCACGTCCTCTGTGTAACACTGGGCCCGGAAGGGCTCCTCCCTGAGGTGCTGGGCTTCCCCCTGACCCCAGGGCGGGGGTCGGTGGTGGGGCGACCTGTGGGCAGGGGAGGCCCCCTGCTCCTATGTCCGTGGCCTCGACCCAGCCGCCCTGCGTCTGCCTGCCTGTCTGATGCTCCTTGGAGCCGTGGGCTCACGGGATGGGGTGAGGGGTGAGGCTGGGTGGGACCCCCAGGTCCTGTAAGGAAGGGCCATGGTGGGGGTTGGGGTGGTCAGCCAGGGATGGGGGCACTGAGAGCCCGGGGGGAGGTGCCCAGCATGCCCCGGGGCTGCGGAAGCCCGCCAGTGTGATGGCCCCCATGGCTGTCCCCTCCTGCTGGGGCTGCCTTCAGGGTCGGGGCGCGCCCCCTCTGCCCTTGGGGTGTCTGGCACGCCCCCTTCTCTGAGCCTGACTGGGTCCTGCCTGCCCCACGGGGCTGCCCGCACGCACAGGGGCCCAGCCTGGCCCCAGGACGGCGCTCCCAGGATGGTTGCTGGTCTGCACGAGGTCCTCCACAAGAGGAAGCAGTGGTCTCTGCCTCTGCGGCAACGGCATGAAGATGGGCTGTTGCTCAGACGCCAACACACGCCGGATGCAGTGGCATGGGGGGACCCCGCGCCCCCCACGAGGGTCAGGCGTGGCCATCAGGCCCTGCGTGCCCCAGGAGACCAGCGACAGTGATTTGAAGCATGAGAAAAACAGGCCTGGGCACGGTGAGCGGTGACGACCCCGTCACCCGGAAGAGTGAGGCCGTGTCCCGTGGGCTCGAGTCGCTGTAAGGCCAGGGTCCAGGCCGGGGCGGGGGGCCTGCTCCCCTCCTGGAGGGGCTCACCTCGGCCCTGCCGGATGAGCACCGTGACCCTCTTGGAGGGGGCTCTCAGAGTCGGGACCCAGACCAGGACGCAGGGGCGAGGCTGCACGGGGGGAGGGGAGCCCTGGGGTGAGCCGGGGTGGGGCGGGCCTGCTGGGGCCTGTCCAGTGAGGAGACCTCTCCGGCCGCGGTGTCCCTGTCGTCCAAGGTGGGGCGTCTCTGCTCAGGCCGCAGAGAGGCTCTGGGGTGCTCAGGCCAGACCCTCCCTTAGCCCCGGGGTGCCTGTGAGAAGCAGCTGGCGAGTGCCACCTGTGGGCCCACTCGGGGGCTCTGGGAGCCAGGCTGCTGGCTGCTCCTGGCTCCTGCGAGTGCTGCGCAGCTGCCCGGTGGGGGCACCCAGAGCGGCCCAGGCGCTTGTCCTGACTGAGGGGCCGAGGGCTGCGGGCACGGTTTCCCACCCCCAGGAAGGATTCACACAGACAGGTCAGGACAGCTCCTCCAGAGGCGTTTACTGCAGGTGGCCCCAGGGGAAGGTAGCGGTGACCACGCATGAAGCTCCGGCCTCGGGGAGGCCCGACCGCCGGCTGGGCGACGCAGGCTCTCTTCTCCGCTGTTGCCTGGGGCTACGGACCGAATGAAGGCAAAAAATGCAGGCGCAGGGGTCGGCGCTCCAGGGCTGGCGGGGGCCCAGCTGTTGCTTGGAGACTCGGCGGGATGTTGGTGGGGCCGGGGGCCCCCTGCAGGGGCACCAGGTGTCCCCACGAGCGGCCCACACTCAGGCTCACCTTCAGGGGCACCTGTGCAGGCAGCAGAGGTGAGTGCCCGGCCTTCCCGCCACCTCCTGGGCCCCCTGGCAGGCGGACTAGGGCCCATGGTGCACAGGCAGCCCCTTGCTCAGACACGTGACTAGGCACCCTGGCAGCTCTACTAGGAACAGACACACTCACACACACGCATGTGCACACACACTCATACACACATTCACACTCATACACACATGCACACACACATTCAGACGCATACACTCACGCACTCACGCACTCACACTCAGATATATGCACACACATACACTCACACACGCATATGCACACATACACACATCCACACACTCAGATACACACACATGCACACACACATTCAGACACATACACTCTCAGGCACTCACACAGGCATACATGCTCTTGTACACACATTCACACACGCAGATATACATGTACACACGCATATGTACACACGCATATGTGCACACACACATTCACACTTTCAGAGACACATGCACACACACATTCAGACACATACACTCTCACGCACTCACACGCACCCACACTCAGATATATGCACACACATACACTCACACACTCACACATACGCACACATACACCCACACACACAGATACACACACATGCACACACACATTCAGACGCATACACTCACACTCACACGCACCCACACTCTCAGATATATGCACACACATACACTCACACACACATGCATACGCACACACATACACTCATACACACATTCACACTCAGATACACATGCACACACACATAGACACATACGCATATGCACACATACACACACAAACTCAGATACACATGCACTCACGCACTCACACTCTCAGATATATGCACACACACACACACGCACACACATACACACTCAGATACACACATGCACTCATGCACACACACACATTTAGACACATACACTCTCAGGCACTCACACACAAGCACACATGCTCTTATACACACATTCACACACTCAGATATACATGCACACACACACGCACATTCATACACACAGACACATGCACTCACAGGGACATGCACACATACTCATACACACATCCACACACTCAGATACACACACATGCACTTACACACGCACACACACACACTCTCAGGCACTCACACATATGCACGCACACTCTTACACACACATTCACACACAGTCTCAGATACACACACATGCACACACACATTCAGACACACACACTCTCATGCACTCACACAGATGCGCACACACACTCCTACACACTCTCACACACACTGGCAGGCTTACAGGCTCCAGCATACCCACCCTGTCGTTGACGCCTCAACCTTGGCTGAGCCCCCTCACCTGCCAGGGCCTCTGTGTGGCAGGGAGGCCTTAGGGGCTGGGCCAGGTGAGGGGCTCAGGGATGGGGGGTGTCCCGGTGCCCTGTGGGCCCCTGGGGGATCGGCTGGCTCCAAGGTGTGCAGAGGGCCCTGGAGAGCTCTCCCTGAGGCCTGACCCTGAGTGGGCCCTGACCACAGCTCAGCAGCTCCTTCCCCACTGGAGGGTGGAGGGCACTGCAGTGGCCACCACAGGGCTACTAGTGGGGTGAGGCCAGGCTTCCTGGGCTTCCAGGGGGCCTCGGGGTCCCCACGTCTCCACCCACCAGGAGAACAAGCACAGACCACCCTGGATGATGGGTGGTCCCGCCCCTGGCTGGGCCCGGGGGTGCTCCTTCATGCTGCCAAGCTGCCACCCAAAGGGCGAGGTCGGGGTGAAGTGAACAGGGGACGGAGCACAGAGCAGGCTGCTCCCAGAGGAGCTGAGGGGAGACCGGCCCTTTCTTGCCACCCTACCAGCGGCTCCAGGCTGCCTGCAGTGCCTTCGGGGGGCGGTCTGCACGGCTTCGAGGCCTCCCGCCCCCTTGTTACCCCTCCACCTCCCGCACCTCCTGGGGGAGCCTGGACCCAGAGCTCTTCCCACGAGGACCTGGGGCCCTTCTGAGGGCTGCCTGCCAACGCTTTGGCTGGAATGGGCCTGGCGGGGGCTGGGGGAGGGCTGGCAGGGCTGAGCGTGGCCCGCGGCTCCGCCCCTCACCTGCAGCTGCAGCTCCAGCGCCGGCACGTGCTGCAGGGCCTCCATGGTTCCCTGGACAAGGGCTGGACAGAGCAAGATGGAGGCCGCTCGAGCCGACGGGCAGAGCCGCGCCAGGACACTCGGCCCCGGCTCCCCAGTCCCCCTGGGTCCTCAGGCTCCCCCCGGGTCCACAGGCTCCCCCCGGTCCACAGGCTCCCCCTGGGTCCACACGGTCCCCCCTGGGTCCACAGGTCCCCCCCGGGTCCACACGTTCCCCCCGGGTCCACACGGTCCCCCCGCGTCCACACGGTCCCCCCGGGTCCACAGGTCCCCCCGGGTCCACACGGCCACAGTCCCCCGCTGCTCGAGCAGCCCTGTGGCTCTCCCTGACAGCTTCCACCTCCCACTGGCCACGTCCACAGCTCGTGCTGGAGGCACCTTAACTGGCCCAGCTCCAGGCAGTGGGGAGCAGGGCCCTTGGCCCCCAGGGGCACCATAGCCTCCCCACTTCTCTGCCGCTGCCCCCGCCCCCTACCCACTGACCCCCCAACCCCCAGATGGCCAGGCTGGAGCAGCCCGGGTAGGATGGCCTGTGCCCCCGCCGAAACCCCTGTGAGGGTTCAGGTGGCAGCAAAGCCGCTAGGACAGCTGGAGGCACTGGGGGCTGGGGGCCTGTCACTGGGGGAACTGGGACGGGAGCGGCCCGTGGCGGGGTCAGCCGGCTCGGGCTTCCTCAGCGTTTGCACCAAGCCCTGTGCCCCAGGACGAGAGGACATTCCTCCCGCCCCATGTCAGCTGACGCTTGGGTACAGAAACTGCAGGCGGCTGCTGCCTGACCCCCACGGCCTCGGGGTTCACGGTGGCCTCGGGGGGCGCTGGGCCTGGGGCGCCTGAGCTGGCAGAGGACCCTGCTGGTGACGGGGCGGGGTGTGGGTCGGGCTGGGGGCCCCAGCCTGCTCTCAGGGTGCCAGCAGAGGCCCCAGCCTCGCTGGGGACTGCCGGGGTCCAGGGCTTCCCGCAGGGAGTCGGAGTCGGGACCTTGGCCCCTCACTGGGTGTGCAGGAGCCGCCAGGCCCTCGTGTGTCCCCTCTTTGTGAGATGGACCCGCTGAGGGACCCCAAGTAAGCAGCGGGCGGAGCTGGTGCTCCCTGTGGTCACCCTCGCTCCGAGCCCGCTCCGCAGGGTCCCTGAGGGCAGGCACCCAAGTGCCATGCAGCCTCAGCTGGCGTCTGCCCCCTGGGCCCCACCGGGTGTGTCGTGCCCGCCCAGCGTTCAGAGATGAAAGCAGCCCGGGCCACACCAGGCTTGCCTGCCTCGTGGTCCCTGGCTGGGTCGTGACCCCGGGGTGCCCCGAGCACAGCACCAGGTGGTGGCTCCCGAGTGCGGGCGGGGGGCCCCGTGTGTCTCAGGGAGCCTCGCCTCGCCGCCTGTCTTGGTGGCCAACGGCTGCCCCCACAACGAGGGGGACAGGACTGTTCCTAACGGGCTCTCTCCAGACGTGGGACTTTCTCTTTCCTTTGTGACTACAGGGAGCCCACAGCATTCCCTTCAGATGGTTTGTTTCAGACTTGTCATTTCCAAATCCATAGCTACCATGTAGGATGCGACCCTGTGTGGGGTGGGTCTGCGCAGGGTGGGGTCCCGTGTAGGGTGGGGCCCCTGTAGGGTGGGGTCCGTGCAGGGTGGGGTCCCGTGTAGGGGGGGTCCCGTGTAGGGTGGGGTCCTTGTAGAGGGGGGTCCCGTGCAGGTGGGGTCCCATGTAGGGTGGGATCCGTGCAGGGTGGGTCCCTGCAGGGTGGGGTCTGTGCAGGGTGGGGTCCCGTGTAGGGTGGGGTCCGTGTAGGGTGGGTCCCTGCAGGGTGGGGTCCGTGTAGGGTGGGGTCCAGTGTAGGGTGGGGTCCCTGTGCAGGGGGGTTCCGTGCAGGGTGGGTCCAGGCAGGGTGGAGTCCCATGCAGGTGGGGTCCCGTGTAGGTGGGTCCGTGCGGGGGGGGGGGTCCACGCAGGGTGGGGTTCCGTGCAGGGGGCGGTCCGTGCAGGGTGGGTCCGTGTAGGGTGGGGTCCGTGCAGGGTGGGTCCGTGCAGGGTGGGGTCCTGTGTAGGGTGGGGTCCGTGCAGGGCGGGTCCCTGCAGGGTGGGTCCCTGCAGGGTGGGGTCCGTGCAGGGTGGAGTCCCTGTAGGGTGGGGTCCCGTGTAGGGGGGGATCCCGTGTAGGGTGGGGTCCCGTGTAGGGTGGGTCCGTGCAGGGTGGGTCCGCGCAGGTGGCCTTCCCACTGGCAGGCTGGTCCCTGGAGGTGCAGCACTGAGGCCTGGAGTCTCCTCTTTACAGGCAGGTCTGCAGGCGGGTGGTGGTGGGGGGCTTGGCCAGTTGTCGCCCCAGAGCCGGGGGAGCAGGGGACCCAGCCCTGAGACCCTTGCCCAGCCTCCCTCCTCCACCAGTGGGGCTGGGCCGTCTGCTCCTGCACTCACGGGAGGCAGGAGAGGCCCCACGGCTTCGGGCACGGTTGCCGTGGCAGGAAGCCTGGGCCCCCTCGAGGACAGAGTCGGGGGCCAGGCTCTGGGCCGACAGCCGGGGGGCGGCCCCTGCTGCTCTCCTGCAGCCCGGCTCCCACAGCGGGGGCCCCAGTGCTGCCCCCATTTTCCAGGGCCCCCAGCAGGGCACACAGTGTTCTCTGGGGGCTGCTGGCCGAGGTGCGGCCCTCTGGGCCTCTCAAGGGCCCCTAGACCAGCCTGGGCATTCTGCAGGTGCCCCTTGCAGCGGGTAGGGAAGGGGCCTGTGAGTCCCCCAGGAGAAGCTTTAACTATTCCTGAAACAGGAGCAACCCCGGCCCCTGGGGGCTCACCTGTGAATTCAGGAAGCTGTGAATCCTCCACTTCAAACAGCAGCTCATCGTGAATCTGGGCAAGCAACCTGCAAGGCACGTGGGGAGGAGACGCCCTGGTGCTCCTGCAAGGCACGTGGGGAGGAGACGCCCTGGTGCTCCTGCAAGGCACGTGGGGAGGAGACGCCCTGGTGCTCCTGCAAGGCACGTGGGGAGGAGACGCCCTGGTGTTTGGGCCTCTGCCTGTGCCCGGCGGCGGCCGTGGGGCAGGGGGCGGGTGCCCGGGGGTGTGCGCGGTGCCCCACGGCGCTGGCACCAGCAGCCCAGGGGGCTGAGGCTCGCGGGAGCGGGAGGACCAGGGTGGGGAAGCAGCTGGGGTCACCGCTCTGTCACAGGACAGCCTCTGGGAGGAGAGAACGGGGCTCAGGAGGGAGGCGCCTGTGGGGAGCGGGTCAGCACGAGGGCCTGGCGCCCCGCCTGCCCCCTCCCCCAGAGGAAGCTGAGGACGCGCTGGGGCAAAGCCTTTGAGAAGAGCCCCTCTCCCCACCCGGGACTTCCCTGGGGTCCAGCGCTTAAGAATCTGCCTTCCGGCGCAGGGGATGTGGGCTCCATCTCGTATCAGGGGACTGACGGCCCACGTGCCTCGGAGCAGCCAAGCCCACAAGGCACAGGCACCCAGCCCAAGCACAGACCCCGTGTGTCGCAGCTACGGCTCGACGCAGCCAAACACAAACAAAAGGATGAACACACGCGGAAAGAGAGGGGCTGAAGACCCCACCTGCTGCTGCTCAGCCAGCCACACAGTCGTGTCCGACTCTGCGACCCCACGGACCACAGCATACCCAGCTTCCCTGTCCATCACCAACTCTCGGAGTTTGCTCAAACCCATGTCCGTCGAGCCGGTAAGGCCATCCAACCATCTCACCCTCTGTCATCCCCTTCTCCTGCCCTCAATCTCTCCCACCATCAGGGTCTTTTCCAATGAGCTGGCTCTTTCCAATAGACGTTAGAGGAGCCCCCAAGACCATCACGGGGGCAGGACCCCAACAGGGACTGATCTCTAGCTCTGAGTGACCTCTCAGAGGCCACTCTGCGGGCACACGACCCCAGCCAACAGCCTGGGCACCTCAGAGCTGTCCTCTGGGCCACTTCCTGCCCTGAGACACCACCGCACTCCCTACCCTGCACCCTGGACTCCGGGCCCCGGGGCTGAGCCGCAAGGGAAGGGTTCGCGCCCACTCCAGCCCCTTCCGCTGGGTGGGTCCTGGCTCCATGCCCTCTCTGAGCGCCCTCAGGCACCCCCTGGAGAGGGTCTGTCCCCACCCACCTCGGGGTACATGGACGCCGCGGTGGGAGGAGGTGTGGGGGCCACAGAGCACTGTTGAGGGGCTGGGGTCCTGGGGGGACTTGTGCTCACGTGCTGTGTGCCCGGGGTGGGGGTGGAGGAGGGGGGCACCCCAGGCATCAGGCCCTGCAGCTCTGCGTGGCCGCCCAGGACCTGGCCTGCTGGGGCCGTGACCCTGGCCCTGGAACCAGCCCCTGGCTTGGCAGATGGAGGAGGCGCCCCCTGAGCGCTCAGGGAGGGGACGGCGGTGTGGTACCCATGGCCCTCAGCAGGGTGGGCAGCCTGCCCTCTGTGTGAGCCTGCCTCTGCTTCCAGCTGCTTCCCAGGGAAGGGGCCACCCCCTGCCCTCGTCCCCGCACGGCCTGTCCGCAGCAGGCACAGAGCTTGCAGGAAGGGGCAGCACATGTGGCGAGGCGCGGTACCCCCCCATCCCCGACAGTGGGCAGCAGGGTGGTGGGTCTTGGCTGGAGGCAGGGAGCTTCAAGACCAAGAGGCACAGGCCACCTGGGTCTACTCGCCCCTTCTCTGGGGCCTGGTGGGGTGGCAGTGAGGCTGGGCCCCCGCCACCGGCGGTGGGGGCCCCGCTAACTCCCAGGAAGGCTCTTTAAAAGGGTAACTTGCGGGGGGATGGGGGTCAGGTACACCTTCTATCACCACTACTTCCTCATTGTGCCTGTGAGGTGCTGTGATTGCCGGAGCAGCCACCCCCGTGCTGGCACCAAGAGGGGAAAGGCCAAGGAGCCAGAGGGGCCTCAGCCTGCTGCCCTGAGCCTCTGAACCAAAGCCAGCACTGGTGCTGGACTCCTGCCCGTGGGGACAACCCACCTGGGGGACAGAGCTACTGGGACCAGGCACCTGCGACCCAGCTTCCTAGGGGTGTGCGGGAGCGGATTCACCCACAGGGCACGTGGGGTCCACGGGGAGCGGGCCGGGGGCCGGAGTTTTCTGCACAGCCTTGGGATCATGGCTGGCACGTGGTCCTCCCGGAAGACAGCCCAGCCGGCGGCATCAGCACTCGCTCTCTGAAGCCGACGCCAAGGCCTCTGCTGTGCTCTTAGGCTCCCAAGGGGACTGAGAGTTCCGAGGGGCAGAACTCAGAATAGGCACTTGTAACTTCTTCCAGATTTAGCAGCAAGAGTTCTCACACTTCCCGAAATCACACGGTGAACTTCTGAGCTGCTGGCGCGGCCGAGACCGAACTGCAAGGCCGTGAGTCACTCACACCTCGCTCCACAGCTGACTGCGAGGTCACTGTGCTTCCAACTGCAAACTGGGGCACGGGAGGTGCCCCAAGTGGGTGGTGAGCGCGGGTGTCAGACCCGCTGCTTCCTGGGAAGCCAGCTGATGCCCCGTCCACTCGTCCTGCGCTGATGGCAGGCCAGGCTGCACAGAACGCGCTCCCGTGGAGACGCCCCATCAGAGCCGCAGCCCGTCTCCCGTCTGTGCCCAGGGCGGCTCCCCGCCAGGTCAGCCCAGCTCTGAGTGCTTAGAGTGCAGGAGGCCTGGCTGCAGGCCTTGAGGGGTGCAGCGAGGCCCTCGCCCTCTGTTGCGCTGACGCTCAGGGCTCCCTCCTGCTGTGGGCTGACCGGCTGCCCCTGGGAGGGGGCAGCTCACGGCCTGGTGCTCACAGGCAGCTGCTGTCGGACAGGTGCCTGGAGGATGCGGACCCTGGGGGCCACAGGGCCAGCTGCTGGGAGGCTCGTGTCCGCCCCGGCAGGGGTGGTCGGCACATCCTGGGGCTGCAGCGCCCGTGGGGCTCGGCCTGGACGCCCGTGTCGTGGGCGGCCCCGGTCCCTGTGCCCTCGCGCCCCATGAGGCCGCCTCTTGCTGCCTGGCGGGCCCAGTTGTCTCCTCTGTCGCCCGGGCACCTCCGCTGCCCCTCCTGTGGCCGGAAGCGCAGGGGCCCAGGTGCGTCTCAGCCTGATGGGGCCCTGGAGTCGCTGCTGCCTTCAGGAGGGCAGAGAGCAGAGGGCAGAGGGCTGCCGGTGTGGAGAGATGAGTCTGCAGTCCTATACCCCAGGCAAAGGGGCAGGGAGGGTCCTCTGGAGGCCATGTTGCCGCCGAGGGGCTGCGGGCCTCTGAGAGCCCAGGGTGAGGAGGTCCGGTGCTGGTCCAGGTCGGGTGAGCTGGGCCGTGTCGCGATGCATTCCCAGCCTCCCTTCTCTGCACGTGTGAGTTGGAATGCACAGTCCCCAAGCTTCCCTCCAGCCCCGACGTGTTCTAAGACCTGGGAGGCCTGTCCCCCGTAAACAGAGAGGAAGGGGCTCCCTGGGCAAGGGCGGTGTGGGGGTCAGGAGCCCCCAGCCTTCCACCGCAGCCCGTGGGAAGCGAGCGGGGTTGGCCCCGTGGCTCCAACCCGGTGAGGGCGTGTTGGCAGCCCAGGCGACGTGGCCCGGCCTGGGCTCCGGGCACCTGGCGCGTGCCTGCCCCTCCACCGTGTGGCCACGTTCTTGGGCACAGTGTGGACGCCCTGCTACAGTTTCTAAAGCGGTGGGATGCGGTCGACGTGTCTTGTTTCAAAACATGTCTCTTGCAGACAGTGGGTAGAGGTGCCCGCGTGCTTCTGAATTCCTCTAAACAGCCCCAGACCCTCGTCTGCCAGCACCCCTCCCGTGGCCTGCAGAAACTTCCTGGACCTACAGCAGCGCGAGGCAGAGCAGGCCCTGGTTTCTGGCCTCTGCCAAGATGGAGAGCGGGCCCGGGCCGCGCACACCCTCGGCCAGGTCACCCCCGGAAACGACGCCTCCCTCCAGGCCTGGGTGCCGGTGCTCCTCCCCAGGCTGTGAGGTGACCCACGGCCAGGTGCGCTGACGCCCCACAGGCTGGCGAGAGCATCCCCCTCCCGCGCCGCGGCGCAACACCATGTTCCTGGGCCAGGCCTCTGCCCAGGACGTGTTGCTCTACGGCGGCGCCGAATCACCCAGAGAATGCAGGCTCCTTTGCTGCCCTGCACGCGGGATTGTTGGTGCCGTCTTTCTAAATTCCGAGAACAGACTTTTGGACTCAGTGGGAGAAGGTGAGGGTGGGATGATTTGAGAGGATGGCAGTGAAACACGTACATTCAGTTCCGTTCAGTTCAGTCGCCAGTCGTGTCGACTCTTGCGATCCCATGGAGTGCAGCACGCCAGGCCTCCCTGTCCATCGCCAATTCCTGGAGTTTACTCAAACTCATGTCCATCGAGTCAGCGATGCCATCCAGCCATCTCATCCTCTGTCATCCCCTTCTCCTCCCGCCTTCAATCTTTCCGAGCATCAGAGTCTTTTCCAATGAGTCAGTTCTTCGCATCAGGTGGCCAAAGTATTGGAGTTTCAGCTTCAGCATCAGTCCTTCCAGTGAATATTCAGGACTGATTTACTTTAGGATGGACTGGTTGGATCTCCTTGCAGTCCAAGGGACTCTCAAGAGTCTTCTCCAACATCACAGTTCAAAAGCATCAATTCTTCAGGGCTCAGCTTTCTTTACAGTTCACCTCTCACATCCATACATGACTACTGGAAAAACCATAGCTTTGACTAGACGGACCTTTGTTGGCAAAGTAATGTCTTTGCTTTTTAATATGCTGTCTAGGTTGGTGATAACTTTCCTTCCAAGGAGCAAGCATCTTTTAATTTCATGGCTGCAGTCACCATCTGCAGTGATTTTGGAGCCCAAGAAAATAAACTCTGCTACTGTTTCCCCATCTATTTCCCATGAAGGGATGGGACCAGATGCCATGATCTTAGTTTTCTGAATGTTGAGCTTTAAGCCAACTTTTTCACTCTCCTCTTTCACTTTCATCAACAGGCTTTTGAGTTCCTCTTCACTTTCTGCCATAAGGGTGGTGTCATCTGCATATCTGAGGTTATTGATATTTCTCCTGGCAATCTTGATTCCAGCTTGTGCTTCCTCCAGCCCAGCGTTTCTCATGATGTACTCTGCATAGAAGTTAAATAAGCAGGGTGACAAT
Organism: Capra hircus; assembly: GCF_001704415.2. NCBI lineage: Eukaryota > Metazoa > Chordata > Mammalia > Artiodactyla > Bovidae > Capra > Capra hircus. The sequence goes on from NC_030813.1 coordinate 116,012,369, forward strand.
ATACAGCCTTGACGCACTCCTTTTCCTATTTGGAACCAGTCTGTTGTTCCATGTCCAGTTCTAACTGTTGCTTCCTGACCTGCATACAGATTTCTCAAGAGGCAGGTCAGGTGGTCTGGTATTCCCATCTCTTTCAGAATTTTCCACAGTTTATTGTGATCCACACAGTCAAAGGCTTTGGCATAGTCAATAAAGCAGAAATAGATGTTTTTCTGGAACTCTTTTGCTTTTTCCATGATCCAGCGGATGTTGGCAATTTGATCTCTGGTTCCTCTGCCTTTTCTAAAACCAGCTTGAACCTCTGGAAGTTCATGGTTCACATACTATTGAATCCTGGCTTGGAAAATTTTGAGCATTCTTTGACACTGCCTTTCTTTGAGATTGGAATGAAAACTGACCTTTTCCAGTCCTGTGGTCACTGGTGAGTTTTCCAAATTTGCTGGCATATTGAGTGCAGCACTTTCACAGCATCATCTTTTAGGATTTGAAATAGCTCCACTGGAATTCCATCACCTCCACTAGATTTGTTTGTAGTGATGCTGCCGAAGGCCCACTTGACTTCACATTCCAGGATGTCTGGCTCTAGGTGAGTGATCACACCATCATGATTATCTGGGTCATGAAGATCTTTTTTGTACCGTTCTTCTGTGTGTTCTTGCCACCTCTTCTTAATATCTTCTGTTTCTGTTAGGTCCCTACCATTTCTGTCCTTTATCGAGCCCATCTTTGCATGAAATGTTCCCTTGGCATCTATAATGTTCTTGAAGAGATCTCTAGACTTTCTCATTCTATTGTTTTCCTCTATTTGTTTGCATTGATCGCTGAAGAAGGCTTTCTTATCTCTCATTGCTATTCTTTGGAACTCTGCATTCAAATGGGTGTATCTTTCCTTTTCTCCTTTGCCTTTCACTTCTCTTCTTTTCACAGCTATTTGTAAGGCCTCCCCAGACAGCCATTTTGCCTTTTTGCCTTTCTTTCTCTTGGAGATGCTCTTGATCCCTGCCTCCGGTACAATGTCATGAACCTCTGTTCATAGTCCTTCAGGCACTCTTGTCTGTGAGATCTAATCCCTTGAATCTGTTTCTCACTTCCACTGTATAATTGTAAGGCATTTTAGTTAGGTCATACCTGAATGGTCTGGTGGTTTTCCCTACTTTTTTCAATTTAAGTCTGAATTTGGCAATAAGGTACATAGGGCTTCCCTGATAGCTCGGTTGTTAAAGAATCTGCCTGCAATGCAGGAGAGCCCGGTTCAATTCCTGGGTTGGGAAGATTCCCTGGAGATGGGAAAGGTTCCCCACTCCAGTATTGTGGCCTGGAGAATTCCAGGACTGTATAGTCCACGGGGTCACAAAGCGCTGGGCACGGCTGAGTGACTTTCACTTTCTCGTTACATCATGGGGAACAGATGACCAGTGTAAGTCCAATGCGTGAAGCAGGGCACCCAAAGCCAGTGCTCGGGGCGACCCAGGGGGATGGGTGGGGAGGGAGGGGGCGACCCAGGGGATGGGTGGGGAGGGAGGGGGCGACCCAGGGGGATGGGTGGGGAGGGAGGGGGCGACCCAGGGGGATGGGTGGGGAGGGAGGGGGCGACCCAGGGGGATGGGTGGGGAGGGAGGGGGCGACCCAGGGGGATGGGTGGGGAGGGAGGGGGCGACCCAGGGGATGGGAGCGGGTTGGGGCGACCCAGGGAATGGGTGGGGAGGGAGGGGGGCGACCCAGGGGATGGGGTGGGGAGGGAGGGGGGCGACCCAGGGAGATGGGTGGGGAGGGAGGGGGCGACCCAGGGGATGGGAGCGGGTTACGGGCGACCCAGGGGATGGGTGGGGAGGGAGGGGGCGACCCAGGGGGATGGGTGGGGAGGGAGGGGGGCGACCCAGGGGGATGGGTGGGGAGGGAGGGGGGCGACCCAAGGGGATGGGAGGGGGTTAGGGGCGATCCAGGGGATGGGGTGGGGTGGGTTAGGGGCGACCCAGGGGATGGGTGGGGGTTAGGGGCGACCCAGGGGATGGGTTGGGGTGGGGGGGGCGACCCAGGGGGATGGGTGGGGAGGGAGGGGGCGACCCAGGGGGATGGGTGGGGAGGGAGGGGGCGACCCAGGGGATGGGAGGGGAGGGAGGCCGTGTGGGGGTCAGGATGGGGGGCGCATGAGCGCCTGTGGCCGATTCATGTTGATGTATGGCAGAAACCACCACAGTATTGTAATTATTCTTCAATTAAAACAAACAAACAAAAAGAATGTAGGCTCCACGGTGACCATGGGCAGGAGGAAATGTCTGGAGACTTAAAGGAGAAAGCTTCCTGAGGGAAGGTGGGCGACCTCAGGTGAGGGAAGCGCCCTTCGCCCTGAGGATGTACGAGCGCCAGAAGCCACAAGGAACGTGGCGAGCTCTGCCGAGGGTGGCCCCGGGCGCAGGTCCCCGTGCCCCAGGAGGGGTCCCCTGCCCCCTCCCTGCCCAGGGGGGTCCCCGTGCCCCAGGGGGGGTCCCCGTGCCCCAGGGGGGTCCCCTGCCCCGGGGGGGGGTCCCCTGCCCCAGGGGGTCCCTGTGTCCCAAAGGGTCTCTGTGTCCCAGTGGGTCCCAGTGGCGGCAGGAGAGGGGTCCAGCTGTCCTCACCCCTGGGGACATGCTGCAGGCGCGTGGGGGTGAGCACATGCCCCTCAGGGTGGGCCCATGACACGCAGCGTTTCCGGAGCTTTCCCCACCTAACCCGACGCGCACTTTGCCCCGGGTGGGGGCAGGCTGAGCCCCAGGGAGGGGTCCTCGGCAGGGCAGGCTCCCCCCATGGCCACCCGCAAAGCCGGAGGCCTCTAGGGTGAAGCGGGCAAACGTCCGTGGAGGCCAAGGTGGGAGGGGGAGACCGGGGGCTGTCAGGAGGGGACCCTGGAATCCAGGGGGAGAATTCACCCCCCCACCTGCGCCCAGGCTGGGACCTCGGGGGCCAGCAGGGCTGGGTGGAGCACACCAGGGCAGAGCTGGAGCTGGGGCGGGCAGCAGGCCCACACCCCACCGGGGAGGGCAGGCCCTGGGGGCCGGCGGCTCGCTCACTGACCTGGCCGTTAGGGTAGGTGATGTGGCCACAGCCGTGAAGACGCAGATCATGGCCATCTTGCAGAGGTCGGCAGCCGAGCCTGTGGGACCAAAGGGCTGCAGTTCAGGTGCTGTGTGAGGCCCGGCCTGCACCCTGCCGCCCGGGCAGGCAGGCTGAGCCGTCCACACCGCAGGGTGTGTGCCCCCGCACCCAGCAGGTCAGAACCGCGGGTCTCCCTCTGGCCTCTCTGCTCCTCTGGACCTGGCCCCTGGCCAGCTCCTCATCTGGAGGCTCCGCTAGGCAAGGCTCCCTCTCAGACGACCTCGGTCACGGCCAGGTTCATTTCCTTGGAGCCAGCGGACGGAGGTTCCTGCTTCCTGGGGGCCGTGGGCCTCACCCTGGAGCGCACTTGACTCCGCCATGGTCAGGGCCTCGGACTCTGGCCCCTAAACCTTCTCTCGAGGGCCCACCTCGTCAGGCCAGGGCCCCCTCGGATGTCCCACCTTGGCCTGGCAAGCTGAGGTCAGCTGACTGAGGTCCCTGCAGACTTGCTTTTGCCTCATAACGCGGCTTCCCAGGAGTCCCGGGAGCAGGGTCTCAGCGCGCTCATGGGTTCTGACTGCACCGTGTCCCCCACACCGGCCGCAGGACAACGGGGCCGGGACTGAGGCCCTGGATCATCCCTACTCCCGCAGCCCGCCCACCAGGTGGCCCTTGACCCTCGGCAAGCCTCAGGCTCCCAGTGTGCGGAGTGGGGCGGGGCCAGTCACACAGTCAGCGGGCACTCTGCGAGGTGGGGGCCAGCCTAGGGGAGCTGCTCATTCTGGTACCCAGCTCACAGTGGGTGTCTCAGCAAGTGGCTTTGCTCCTGGGATGGGACTGAAGCTCAGGTCTCCGTTGCTGGCCTTAAGCCCTTTGAAGTTCCCAGGTTCACAGAGAAACAAGCCTGCAGTCTGTGGGCCGCCTCCCCCAACATCAGGGCAGCAGCTGCCCCCAGGGCACAGTGGGGTTGCTGGCCGTGCCCGCTGGTCTCTGCGGCCAGCCTGCTGGCCTCTCCGTGGGGCTCGTGGGGACTCGGGGCCTGGGGACGCTCTGCCCTGGCTGGTTGTTGAGAGGCTTGCTGCCTTAGGAGGAGTGGGCGGGCTGAGAGGAAGTGAGGAGACCGGAGGGAAGCAGGGTGTGGCTGGGGGGCCAGGGCGGAGGTGGGGCAGTGTCCTCTCTGCTGGCCAAGCGAGGCACGAGGCTGAGCCAGGGCAGCACCGCACCGGCCTCTCCGTGGGCTCGCCCTCCGTCCCCCGCAGCCCACGCCTCCCGCTCCGGATCTGCTGGGTGCCTCCTACGGCAGACACCCCTCCCAGGCTCCGTCCCGCCTCCAGCCCTGCCTCTGGGCCTGCAGGCCTTGGCTCTCCACCCCTGAGCCCTGGGGTCACAAGTGGGGCACAGCTGGGCTGCCAGGCTCCCAGGGCCTCCTGAGGAGGGTGCCGGGTGTGTGGACCGTGGTCACGCCCCTGCCCTCTCTCCGCCCGGAAGCCCAGGGGCTCCCAGAGCTGGAGGCCCGAGCACGTGGGCCCTCCACCCGCCTCCTGCACGGGTCCCTGGAAGGTGCGCTGGGCCCTTCCACACCTGCCAGGGGTGCAGTGAGAGTTTGGGCCAAGAGTCGTGGGACGGGTCTCCGTTTGACTCTAGCGCTGGCGGACGACCTCCAGGAGCATGCCTGCTGCCTGCAGAGCTGGCCTCGCAGGGGCCGCCCCGACAGTCGCCCGTCCGGCGGGGCTGACAACCCGGGAGGAGAGGGGCTCCGGCACCTTGCACCACGAAGTTCACCGCCTGCCGCTCCGCCTGTGCCCGAAGCTGCGGGTCGTGAGCTCGGATCCTGGGCAGTGGCCTCCTGCGGCCCATGATGGACTCCACGTAGCCTGCGGTCCGGGAGGAAAGCAGGCGGAGGGCAGTGGGGAGCGGGAACGGCGCCCAGGGCCCTGCCCTCTGGCCGCAGCTGCTCCAGCGGAGGTCCAGCCCAACGCCCCGCCCCACCCCGCCCCACCCCGCCGCAGCCAGAGCTCCGCCCAGAGGCCTTCAGTCCGTGTCCAGCGCAAAACACGCTGTTCTGTGTGGACACGGATTCTGTGTCGGGAAGCGGGACAGAGGCAGGGGCCTGGGCTTGCCTAGTGGCAAGCTTCACACCCTCTGTGACTTCTGTGATGCACTTAGATCTGACATGGGACAGAAGGGTGATTTTTACACTAAAAGGTGAAAAGCCACGTGGGGGACTTGGGTGCAGGAGTAATTCTAGACAGTGGCAGCTGGAACTGGGGAGGAAACATCAACCCTTGGTCTGCTCAGGGAGCGGCTGGGGGTCTGCGCACATCCCTTACTCCAGGGCCGGGCTCCGTGGGCCCCAAGCTTCCGTCCCTGGGATCCTCTTTAGGGAAAAGAGCCAAGAAGTGCCCTGTTGGTGATGCTCCTGACCGGTGAGGACGCTGGCTTTGCTAGGTGTTGGTAAGAACTAAATCCCCAGCTTGATCTTACACGTGTCTGGGGCCTGGGAGAACCACTAGTACACGTGGTCATTACAAGAACGACCGTGTCCTGAGCGCTGGCTACAGAGCGCCTAGTGAAGGCCGCCTCTGCCTCTGTGGTTTCCCAGGGATTTCTGACTGCATGCCGGGCACCGTGCTTCCTAAGCCTGCATCGTCTGGGTGGACTTGCTCACTTGCGGGCCACGTCCCAGGGTTGGGGCTCCAGGGAAGCAATGAGCTCCTGGTGTCAGCACGGTGCCTGGCACTGGGTAGGCGTTCAACACACGCGTGTGGCATAACTGAGCATCACTCTCTGCTCACATGTGCAACGCTGGGTCAGAGGGCACCTGCGCTTCGCGCTGGGAAAAGGTACTGGGCAGGCCTGCAGGGCCTCCCGCGGAAGGGACCCTGGCCTCACCGGGCAGCCGGGGGCGGGGCGGGGGTCCCAGCTGGCACCTCCGCGAGCCCCGTGGACTCGGGAAGCGGCTGTCCCCTTGGTCTCCTCCTCTCCCTCTGGAAGTGGGCAACGGGGCCGCCCAGGCGTCTGAGTCGTGGTGAGGACTAGGTCAGTGTGATGGGAGCCCGTCGACACCGGCCCACGCCACGTGGCACAAGGGCCTGCATTTGACTGTCTCCACCCGCAGTGGCTCCGTGGACTGACTCATTAACACTGCTTCTGTCACCGTCTAACCTTTCGTAATCGGTGGCCTTTTGTCCCATCCAGCTGTGGGGGTCACCCTCGGCCCAGGGAGCCTGAGGCCCGTGGGGCGCTCCTGGGGGGTGGAGATGGTTTGCCGGCTTCCTGGAGCCCCCAGGAGGCTGCCGCACCTGAGCACTGACCTGGCCCCGCTCGGGCTGGTCAGCCCAGGGGGAGCTGTGCTCGCGGGCTCCTGAGAGAGGGTCAGCAGTGAGCCCCTGGGGCGGGGGTGGGCCCCGGACCTGCTCTGGGATGCGCGCCGAGCCCCGCTCCGCGTCTGTTCCAGGAGCCGCCGTGGCGCCGACCTCCTCCCCCTTTCGTCTGCTCTGCTGCTCTTTGCCACGTGTCTCGGGTGGAGGACTGTCTTTTATGTCCACAGACTTGTCTTCCTTTTTGAAACACTTAAAAAAAATCCCTTCATCTTTAAATGGTGGCCACGTCTCACCGTTTTACAATGGGACACTTATACTGGCATTCATTTCTGAAATGTCTGTCCTTCACTTGGGACTTTTTAGAGCCCTACACTGGAGACTTCCCCGGTGGCCCAGCGGTTGAGACTCCGTGCTTCCACTGCAGGGGCGAGGGTTGGATCCCTGGTTGGGGAACTAAGATCCCCCGTGCCGTGAGGTGCACCCAAAGAAACAACCAAGAAAAATAATCTCCAAGATGATCCAGGAAAGCGGTGAGCCTTTCAAGCAGGCAGATGGACGGATGGCCTCAGGTGCAGATGTGAAGCTGCCTTCCTATCCCACCATGGTCACAGAACAGCTTCTATTTGATATCCTTGGAAATCTGTGGCCAGACTGTGGGCAAATTCTGTAGCTAAACCACAGCTTTCCATTTCCAGGTGCGGGACTCGCTCTCTCCGTGAGCCCGCCCACTCAGCATTTCCCACTCACGCCGGGGGGGTGAGGCCTTGAGGAGGGCCTGGCTCTGGACCCTCCTCACATGGAGTTTGTGGTCCCACCTCCCCAGCGGGGCGGGAGCTCACCCGGCTCCAGTGGCCCCCACCCCCCACCAGAGGGGGGCCCGGGAGGAGGGGCTGCTGCCCACAGCTGTGCTCGCAGCTGGCTCACCTGTCTGCTGACATCGAGCAAGGGTTGCTTGGGTGAAGTCCTTTATTTTCTTGTACTTCTGCAGAAAGCTCTCCAAAAACCGGGCAGCTTCCTGAGCAGGAACTCCGAGGCAAGCAGCAAGCCGGTCCTTCCCTGTGTGAGCAGAAACTCGGTCAGCAGTCAGCCTAACTCTGACCCCGTGGGGCCCAGGGGCACCAAGCAGTGACCAGCATGCGTGGAAGCGAGTCCACAGAGGCTCTGGAGAGACTCGGGGAGTCAAGGCCTGGTGGGCACTCCTGCCTCTTCTGACCACTCAGGATGGTGCTGGCTTTTGGCTCCAGGATCTAAGTGCTTGGTGCTGGCCAGTCTGGACCGGGGCCTGGTAAACGCTCGTTGATTAGAATGCTGACCAGGGCGTGGCAGGTGATTCAGGGGGTGCGGACCCGATCGCAGCCTGTCCAGAGGGAGGCCTGCCCCAGAACTGGGGAGGCTGGGGAGTGTGGGGGCATAAAGAGGAAGGGAAAGCCCCCGGGCCAGGTCATGAGGGTATGGTGGTGGGGAGCTCCCTTCCAGGGGATTTTTTTTTTTTAACAAATACATCTGGTCCAGGCTAATATTTGGTTCTTTCAAATCAGTTCTTTGGTGATCTGACGAAGCTTCTTATAGCAAGATCTCTGGTCAGAATAGCACCCCAAGTTCCAGGACAGGACCCCAAGTTCAAGAACAGGACCCCATGTTCCAGGACAGGACCCAGAGTTCCAGCGCTGCACCCCGAGTTCCAGGACAGCACCCTGAGTTTTAGGGTGACACCCCAAGTTCTAGGATGACACCTGAGTACCAGGACAAGTCCCCAAGTTCTAGGATAGAACCCCAAGTTCCAAGATGGCACCCCGGGTTCCAGGACAGGACCCAAGTTCCAGGATGGCACCCCGAGTTCCAGGACGGCACCCCGAGTTCCAGGATGGCACCCCAAGTTCTAGGACAACACCTGAGTTCCGGGACAGGACCCCGAGTTCTAGGACAGTACCCCGAGTTCCAGGATGGCACCCCGAGTTCCAGGACATCACCCAGAGTTCCAGGACAGCACCCCAAGTTCCAGGACAGCACCTTGAGTTCCAGGATGGCACCCGAGTTCCAAGACAGCACCCCGAGTTCCAGGACTGCACCCGGAGTTCCAGGACAGGACCCCGAGTCCCAGGACGGCACCCCGAGTTCCGGGACAACACCCTGAATTGTGGTTGTCTTCAGGTCCCAGGAAACCACTTGTTTGCTTTCTATCAGTGCAGATTTTCTTTTCATTATTTTATTGTGGGAAAATGCATATAACATAAAGTATGTCATACTGTAAATTAACTGTGAATGTCCTAGAATTTCATTTAAATGGTGTAATCAATTATATACTATAAGTTCTCCTTATAGTGTCTGGATTTCTTTTCTCATTTGGCATAATATTTGAGGCTCATCCACACTGACAGATGGATCAGTAGTTTGTTGGATCTTTAATAACTGAGGTGTAGTTGATGTACTGGAGAAGGCAATGGCACCCCACTCCAGCACTCTTGCCTGGAAAATCCCATGGACAGAGGAGCCTGGTGGGCCGCAGTCCATGGGGTCGCTAAGAGTCGGACACGACTGAGCGACTTCACTTTCACTTTTCACTTTCATGCATTGGAGAAGGCAATGGCAACCCACTCCAGCGTTCTTGCCTGGAGAATCCCAGGGGCGGGGGAGCCTGGTGGGCTGCTGTCTATGGGGTCGCACAGAGTCGGGCGGGACTGCAGTGCCTCGGCGGCAGCAGCAGCAGCCAGTGTCCAGCGCTGGCTTCAGGTCTGCAGCAGGGTGACTCGGGTGTACGTCTCTGCTTCTGAGTTGGACCAAGCTGTCCTCCTTCTTCACATTTCGTGGTTTCCGGCTGTCCTGGCTTGTAGATGGCTTGTTGTAGACGCTCTAGGCTCGCCTGTGTTTCTCTCAGCAGCACAGGGTCAGTTAATTAGGCTCGAGTCAGACTTCAAACTCGGCCCCCCTTGCAGTGGCTGAAGCGGGGCTGTCTGAAGCCGGCCCCTTCGTGCCCAGTCGGGGGGGCAGCCAGAGGTGGGGGCCGAGTTCAAGGTCAGGATGTGGTGCCCTCCTTCCATTCGT